>NW_006920896.1:3277-33295 GCF_000417875.1 Pseudozyma flocculosa PF-1
TACCTGGCCCCGAACCCTGGCAGGTGGCATGGGAGGCACCCTGACATGCTCAGCAGGCCCAGGAGCACTGCCTGGCCCTGTCTGACCCTGCCTAGGCAAGCAGGATGGGCCCAGGCTGCCCCCTGGCCAGCTGGAAATTCAGGGTAGAACAGGCCCAAACTGCCTGCCAGCCTAGCTCAGCCATCTGGGAGCAGATCAGGCCCATCTTAGGGTATGTTGTAGCCCTGGGACAGGTGCCCATCCCTGACATTTTTGCAGGATTTTACCTGCCAGCAATGGTGCCTTGCCAGGCCAAAAACAGCTGGGAGGGGTGCAGGGTTAGGGTTAGGGTTATTGTCTCAGCTGGGGTGGGTAAGGTTGCTTGATTAGTTTCAGGGTCAGGACTGGGCTGATAGTTGCACATTGCAAGAGGTGGGCATGTGGCCAGGAGGGGCAGATGACAGAGGAGCACCTATGAAAAAGGGTGAGGAAATTACAAGGAAGATCATCTTCTTGCTATGCTGTGCAACCAAGGCAAGGGCAGGTGCTCAATCTGCATGCACAACCATGGCAACATCCTTGGAACAGACTGCGGTAGCTATATGGTGAGGTTGTGGAGCCGAAGAGGGGGGGATGGTTGGATATCAGCGGCATCTAGAAGAGAAGCGGTGGACGGAGGGACGAGAGGAGGTGTGTGCCGATGGCGCACGAGCGGTCGACGAACGAGCGCGCATGCGAGCGAACGAGCGAGCGAAGCTGGCCGGTTCGCCGGGCCATAAATGACGGCGTGCAACGACGCACACGGGCGATCAAATTGCGCTGCAGCGAGCAGCGGATGAACGGCGCCAGCACGACCGTCTTGCCCACCTCTCAGAAGCGAGTGCCTCGACCACTCAGCGCGCGCACCTAGAGTCGGTTCTCTATCGCATCGCCTCTAGTTGTTCTTCCGCCGCCCGACCGAAGCACACCTATCCCTCAAGGTCGGCAAGCATCCGGTCCGATGTCGCCGCAACGACAGCGGCGCCTCACCAGTACGTCTCGGCGCGCGGTTCGGGCCCATCGACGATTCCTGCCTTGGCGCGCTTGCGCTTTTCGGCGGCCCAGCGGTCGAACCACTTGGACATCTTGGCACGGCTCGCGTGGGAGCCGACGTTGACCGTCGCGATGATCCGGTCGTACCTCGTCGAGAGCGCAAACGAGGTCAGCTCAAACTGTCCGTGGGGAGGGCGAGAAGACGAGGGCGAGAAGGTGCGGTCAGCGATACATGTCTTGGATCGCGTGGAGAAAGGGGAAGCCCGGCGAGGGCCCGAAGAGGTCGACCGAACGCGGTGTCGATCTCGATGCAGCAAAGCAGCGCCATCGGCGTGCCAGGGCAGGCGCGGTGCCAGCGAAAGCGCGTCGGAACGTGCTCGCGTCGTCCGGGGAAGAGCGAGCGGGGCGAAAGAGGCCGTTGGTGCAATCGTGTCGACGAGGGGCGTGAGTGCAAGACGACGTCGGCAAGACAGACGATGCCGAGGCTCGCGCCGATGCGTCGGCGATGAGATGGTCGGCGTATGGAGAGGTCGACAAGGGAAAGCAAGGGCTCGAAGCTGGCTCGTAAAGCCTCGGGCCAGACGGCGCTGTCGGGCGAGACCTCGATGCCCAGCTGACGAGGTGGCGGGTGCGGAAGAGCAGCCCGACAGATGCCTGCAGGAACGGATGCCGCGGTGACGCTGGCGTGCCCACAGCGACGGGCAGAGAGCCCGTGTCTCGACGACCGACAGTAGCGAGAGGCGGCCGACCGAACGACAAGTGCAGAGACGACAGCGCGAGAGGACACTCACAAAGCTCGAGTGCTCGGAATAGGGCACGCCGTAGATCATGTACTCGGGGGTGCTGTCGCGGGTGGGGAAGAAGCCGTGCGGGCCAAAGTTGCGCGCCTGGTTCCACTCGATGAGACGGTCGAGGTTGGGCGAGACAGTGTCGATGCCCGTGGGGGGCTTGTAGGTCCAGCCCGTGGGGCGAAAGGCGATGGCGTGGGTGAAGCCGCAGCCGCGGGCGCGCAGCGCGGCCACCATGTCGCGGAGGCCGTCGGCGTTGATGGCGTGCAGGTTGGTGACGTGGACGCTGGCGCGGTTGGGGTCGCGCGTCAGGAGCGAGTGGAGCTCCGGGTCCTCGAGCTGCGCATAGACGCGATACTTGCGCGAGTCGACGCAAAAGACCTTGGTCTTCATCTGGCGCGCCACGGCCTTGACGACCTTTTCCTTGCCGATCGTGTAGGTGCCGACGACGACGAGCAGGCGGCCCGACTGGCGCGCCATCGACACCGACGCCTTGGACGCGTGGCTCTGCTTGGCCAGCCAGTTGCGCGAGTTGGTCGCCTCCTCGGCGCCGTCTTCCTTCTTGACCTCGCCAGGGGAGCCGTCCTCTTGCTTGGCGGTGCGGGGTGGCCCAACGGGCGCTTCGCTACCGTGCTCTCGCTTGACCGTCGAGGCCAAGGCGGAGGTGCTGCTGGCACGCCGCGCAGAGCCTCTCATGGCGGTCGATGCCGGCGGAAGCATCGCCCTGTCCAAGCCGTCCGCGCCTTCCTGCTTGATCATGACAGGTTGGTCCGTAGAGGCCTGCGCGCCGGCATCCGCCGCGCCCTCCAACTTGATTGCCGCACCGCTGCGCTCGTCGCCCGCTTGCTGATCGGGAGAAGGGTCTGCAGTGGACGGCGCAGCAACGCTGAGCTGCCGCTGGCCTGGAGAAGGTAGCCGGGAAGCCGCGGTGGCCTCACTCGCCTGGGCATCGACGGACTCGGAGGGTATCGCCGTCTCGCTGCGAAGACTATCCTGGCCCAGCTCATCGCGAGAAGCTAGACCAGCTGTCGCGTTGGCCGACGCTGCACCGAAGCTGTCCTGGTCGGCATCCTCCTGCTTGACGAGGGAAGCGGTGGGCGATGCTTCGCCGCTTTGGTGCCCCTCGCTGGCTCCCGACGCATGGCCCGGTGCCGCCGGGGATGCGTCGGTGCTGCGGAGGGCGGCCTGGTGCCACAGCTCTTGCTCCTCGTCGTCGAAGCTCCCCATGCCGCGGTGGCCGCCGCGAGCAGCGAGCACCGAGTCCTCGTCCTCGAGCAGCGGCTCCTCGTCATCGCATTCGTCGCCAAGGGCGCCCTGTCCGGTCACCTTACCCGCCTCGGTGGTAGCGGGCCCTGCCTCGGCGCTGCTGTCGCTGTCGCTCCGTTGCCCCTGGGGCCTCCCGTCGACGCCGAGCCATCCCTTGAACGCCTTTGCGGCTGCGCTGCTCTGAGCGAGAGCGACCCGAGCGCTGGCGTTAAGACGCGGTGGCACGCGCCAATCTTCCTCTTCCTCGTGGTCGTCTCCTGCCTTGTTCTTCTGCTGGCCGCCCGCGCCGTCCTCGTCCTTGACCGGCATGAGGCGGCGGACGAGCTCGGCGCAGGCCTCGACGACCTGGTCCTGGGCGGGGAAGCAGTAGCGCGGGTTGCAGTAGGTGGTGTCGAGGTAGATGATGTCGAGCTTCTTGCCCTTGACCTGCGGGTGGTTGGTGTGAACGGGGCTGGCGCGAAAGTCGCCGCAGTGGAGGTAGCGAAAGATCTTGCCGGTGCCAATGTGCGGGCTGGCATGGGAGCGGGGCGAGAGAAGCGAGGCGGTCTGGGGACCCTCGAAGAGAAAGAGGCAGGAGCCGGGGCAGTGGTTTGCGTCGATGCAGGTGACGGTGACGCCGCCGCTGTCGGGGATGAGGGTGGGCACCTCCATGGGCAGGGGACGCAGCCACATATCGTCGACGCCGAGGCTGGTGCGACAGAGATTGGCGGTGGTGACGCTGCAGTAGACGGGGCCGTGGTTCCAGCTGCTCGAGAGGCCGCCGTAGTGGTCGCTGTGGAAGTGGGAGAGAAAGTAGCCCCTGCAGCCGTCGATGCGGCCGAAGCGGAAGGCGTCTACGCTGAGGGGCATGCCCTCGAGGACCTTGTAGAAGGGTGCGGTGCGGGCCGATGGCTTGTTGCGCGCGCGGCCGCGGTAGTTTGCGGCCTCGACTGCGTCTGCGGTAGCCCACTGCTTTGCCTCGGAGTGGGGCTTCATGAGGATGCTGAAGGCGGTGTCGCGCTCGGACTTGGTCGGTGCGGAGGCTGGGGGTGGCGGCAGAGGCTCGACGACCATGGTGCCCGCCTGAAGCCGATCGGAGAGGTGAGATATTGGGAACATGATGGCGGGGTCAGTGCCAGTCGAGGAGGGTGGATCGGTCGGTGCGGGCGTCTGTGAGCCCGAGTGCGGTGCGGGCGAGCACGATTCGGGGCGCGGAGGGTGCGCTGCGCCGTTGCGGACGAGTGCGGCCTGCTCTGCCGAGCGGACCTCGGAGGCGGCGTCGATCGAGGGTGGGAAGGAGGGCTTTTGGGATGAGATATCGAGGCATGTGTTGACATGGGCCTCGATGGTGCGGAAGGGGATGGGTCTGGAGCATACGGGGCAGTCGAGGAGCGAGTCGCCGGCGGTGCGGGCAGTCGTGGGTGGGCATGATGGCGGCGGTGGTGGCGGTGGCGACGAGTGGCTGTTTTTGGTGGTGGCGAGGCTTGCCTGGACTGCGACATCGATGTCGATGTCTTCTCTGCTGGTGCGTGGGCGGTGTTGGTTGGACGAGGGGGGGACGGAGGAGGAGGAGGACAATGGCGGTGGCTGGGGGTGCGGTGCGGCTGAGCGAGAGGCGGTAGCGCTGGCGGACGCTGGTGCTGGTGGTGCTGGGTTGGTGAAGAAGTTGAGCAGGTTGGGTTGCTTGGACGGCGAGTGGCCGAGTCTGCGGCGCTTGTTGGGCGAGGCCGATTGGTGGGTGGGTGCGGCGGGCATGGTGTAATAGCACGGAGGGGCGGAGATCAGATGAGCATGGATGTTTGCTTGAAGTCTACATGGAGAGGGGGTGTGCTGCGTGTGTGGCGATGGGGCGATGATTGCTGAGCTCGTAGTGGCGGTGGCGGCGATGGCGGCGATGGCGGCGGTGGCGGCGGTGGCGGCGGTGGCGATGGTGGCGGTGTGACGGCGGCGTTGGTGGCGGGTAGGTGGTGGGTCCGAAACAGGCTAGGCGGGGTTCAGCTTTGGGTGGCGTCAAGAGGGGCTCATGTCGAAAGCCTCCACCTCCTGCGACTGCGCAGCAACACAGAGGACGATGATGCGCTTGGCTCCTCGTCGTGGCCTCTCCGCTATCGCTCGCTCTCTCTCTCTCTCACTCCGCTCTCCTTCGCCCCTCTCTCATTCGCTCTCTCCATCACTTTGGTTGAGCCCTGTTCAAAGCGCACAGTAGCAGTCTTGCCCCGAATGACCGACCTGAGCTACAGCAGGAACCTCGTCCTCAGGTACAGGCCAGCCTCGAGCGCAGGCTCCCGCACCACGCGCACCCGCCCCAGCGCTCGACGGCCCCCGCCGCTGCCCCGCCTTGCGCTCCAGGCAGACACGAGCATCTCGACAAACCGCCCCTCGGTCCACAGCCCGCCGCCGAGCACCATCAGCCATGGTACCGCGTCCGCCCTCGCAGCCGTCCTCTCCTCGCCGTCGTCGTCGACTGTGAGCCGCTCGAGCAGCGCTACCAGATCGTCGATGGCTTCATCCAGCACCTCCCTGGCCAGCGCACGCGACGTCTCATAGTCGTCCTCGTCCTCGTGCCTGTCCTCGCCGCCTTTGTTGAAGCTGCTGCTGCTGCTGTTGCTGCCTTCCAAAGATGGCCCGCCAAACGCAGCGCTAAACACGGCCTGCGTCGCACCCGCCATCCACCGCTTCCGCGCATCCTCGGCGGCGTAGAAGCCGCTGCCCGCGTCGCCGTCGCCGCTCCACTCGCCGGACCGATCCACGTAGGTGGCTGCGATCAGCTCCTCGGGCGAAGACACTCCGAGAGCAGCGCACACGCGCCGCTCCAGCATCGTCTCGGTCGCCGCACCGTCCCTCCTCGCCGATCGGCGCTCCTCGTACCGGCGCAGCACCAGCTGGACGGCGGCCAGGCTGATCCGCCACCCGGACCCATGATCGCCTAGCACGTAGCCCCACCCGCCCGCACGCGACACCGTCTCGATCCCGGGCACCTCGCCGAGCTCGCCTCCTTCTTGCCCAGCTTCGCCGTCGCTTCGCCGGAAGCTGAAGCCGGCGCTTCCCGTACCCGCGATCAGGCACACGCACCGGTCCACCCCTGGCTCCCGCAGCATCGCCGCGGACAGCAGCACCGCATCGTTGCTGATCCACACCGCCGTCCGCTCGTCGCAGTACGGCGCCAGCAGCCGCCGCACCTCGTCCCTGAACCTCGTCGAGACTGTCCGAGACGAGATGCCCGCCGATCCGATCCATACCGCCTTGAACAGTGGGCCGCGGCCGGCGGATGCCGGAGAGGCTCGCTGCGGTGCCGTGTCGTCCTTGTCGCTGTCCTCGTCTTCTTCTTCGTCGACGCTCGGCGCAGAGGTGGGTGGCGAGGGCAGGTCGACGGCAGCGGAGTGACCCCCTTGATCCTCGATCGGCGTTGTTTCTCGTCGTCCGGCCTTGTCCTCGATCGTCGTTGTTTCTCGTCGTCCGGCCTTGCTGTCGACCTTTGACCCGGGGCAGTGGTAGCCTGCCTCGCGCAGCGCACCCTGGACAGCTTCGAGGACGACGCGCGCGGCCGCTTCGATGCCCAGCGTAGCGCTGCGCCGGATCCCCGCGAGGCCAGACGCCAACAACGAGCCAAAGTCGAGGGAGACGGTGTCAGCCAGTCTCGGCATCACCCATCCCCTGACGGTGACGTGACGGCTTGATATCCGGCGCCGTGACTGGACTCGACTCACCAGTTGCCGCTTCCGGTGCGGTAGGACCAGAGCTGGCCCTCGCCGCGCGATGCGACGACCGCCTGCGTCTTTGTCCCCCCCGCATCGACGCACACCACCAGATCGTCGGCGGTGGCCTGGGCGGGCTGCATCAGTGTTCGTGGCCTTCGAGGTCGGACGATGTTCTGAAATCCTCGCTGAGAGGTGGCGGGAAGGGTGCCTCGGTACCCGTTGGAAGTGGCGAGCGGCGATGGTGTACTGACATCGTGAGCCCGGCACCGAAGTGCGGTGCTTATGAGCTGTAGACGGCGGGGGTCGATGCCCACTGTGGTGCAGCCAGACACAGTAGTCGTTCGTCCGTGCTAACCCCGCTCCACGGCGGGCGCGACACCAGACATACCGGCCTCCTCGGCCAAGCATGCTGCACTGCTTCGCCACCGAAATCGTGTCCGAAAAGGTCGGCTACGGTGGGCGAGAGGGGCCAGAATCACCTCCCTCGGCCGGCCAAGACGGTGTAGATTGCGGCGTTGGGAGGACCGCCTTGCACCGCCATCGAGGTTCAGAGCGGACCGAGGGGGGGACGCAAGCCAATCGGTCGGCCTCGGTCCAAATCGGCCCGAGGCGTTTCCCACGCCGACTGACGCGTCGGTCGGGATGCTCGAGCGGCGGCGAGCACCGAGTTGGGTCTTGGCGAGCACCGGTCCGATGGTTCGCTGTCGTCTCTTCCGGCCGATGATACAGCTTCGAAGCTCCTTCCTCCTCCCAACGATGCGTCGGCCTCGTCGAAGTCGTGACTGAGGGCAGAGAGGTGGACTGATCGGCGCTCGACCGCGCGCATCGGTCCGTTGTGGCCGAGCATGCCTTCAATGCGAGCCGGCCTCGGTTCTTCTGATCGGACCAGAGCTTGAGCTGCTACCTCGAGCATCAAGGGATCGAATCCGAGTCGGCAGTGGCAGCAGCGGTATAAGTGGGATCGAAGCTGCGATCGTCGCTTGGCCTGACGGTCAACCTCGCCTTTGCTGCCCTAGCTCGGGATCAACCTTGGCCCCCGTACCCTCGTCCTCGACATCACATTCTCCTGACTCGCCGCCTCGACCCTCTGCGACATGCGCTGCATCATCCGTGACACGCCCGATGCCGTGGGGCGCTACGTGAGTCCAGTGCAATCCTCCCACAGCCCTTCAGTTGGCATCGACGCCACGCCGACGACCGGGCTGACCCTCTTCGCGCTCCCACCTCGACGACGCGCGGTGCAGAGCGGGGACTACGTCGCCGCCAGGATCCAAGCGCACTTTGCCTCGAGCGACCGCCGGTTCGTCCTCGGCTGTCCGACTGGATCGACGCCGCTCGCAACGTACCGCCGGCTGGTGCAGCTGTACGACGAGGGTCGGCTGAGCTTCCGAAACGTCGTCACGTTCAACATGGACGAGTATGTCGGCCTGCCCCGCGACCATCCGCAGTCGTACCACTCGTTCATGTGGCGCCACTTTTTCTCGCACAGTGAGTCCCCTCCCCAGTTGTGGTATCTCTTCATACCGCGATGTCCGGGCGAAGAAGCGGGGGCCGCCGGGAAGAGTTGCTTGGCTGATCGCGAAATCGCCTCGCCGCCCCGAAAGTCGATATCCAACCCTGCAACGTCCACATCCTCGACGGGACCGCGCCGGACCTCGTGGCCGAATGCGAGGCGTACGAGCGCGCGATCGCCGAGGCGGGCGGTATCGACCTCTTCCTGGCGGGCGCGGGCTCCGACGGGCACGTGGCGTTCAACGAGCCCGGATCGTCGCTGGCGTCGCGGACGCGCATCAAGACGCTGGCGCGCGACACGATCGCCGCCAACTCGCGCTTCTTTGACGACGACCCGGCCCAGGTGCCCCGCATGGCGCTCACCGTTGGCGTGCAGACCGTCCTCGATGCACGTGAAGTCGTCGTACTCGTCGTCGGGCAGCACAAGGCCGAGGCGCTGCGCAGGTGCATCGAGGACGGCGTCAGTCATATGGTAGGTAGCCCGGCCAGTGGTTTCAGGCCTGACCTTTGGGATTGGTGCGGTCGATGACATCCGGACTGATTTGCTGCTCTTCCTCCTCGCCGCCCCCCTGTCTGACCGCAGAACACCGTCTCGTGCGTGCAGCTGCACCCGAACCCCATGGTTGTGTCCGACGAGGACGCTGCATCTGGTGAGCCCCACCAGGCCTCTTTTCTTCCATTTCCAGCCGAGCGATCCAGCTGATGGATCCACGTCGGTCCCTGCCCCGGTAGAGCTGCGCGTCAGGACCTACCGCTACTTCAAGGACATCGAGCGCGCCCAGAACGAGGTCGAAGAGATGTACGGCCTGCAGGCCCGCGCTGGCGCCGGAAAGGGGGCGAGTGCGGCTGTGTTACCGCGCAGTGGGAGTGGGCCGCTCATCTAGGTCGATAGACAGCTCCGGATGCCCTTTGCCGATGAATTGAAATGGATTCCACTCCGTTGCAAGACTTGCTGTCGTCGTGGTGGCGGCGGTAGCAAAGGAGCCCTCCGAGCGTCCAACGCCCGGTATCGCTGCTCTTCAACGCCCTGCATCGACGAAGTCAGCGTCTCGGGCGACGGTAAAGACGACATAGACAAGGCGCAATGCCTTCTCGCTGCGTTGGAAGAACAGTAGTGTTGCACCTTCGCATTTTTCCATCTACATGGGCCGCGACCGGCCTCACATCGAGCCGCGCTCTCTGACAAGGACATGGAAATGAGGGAGCTGCGGCACGGATTGGAGCCGGGGCGGATTGGCAAAAAAGGCGACGTCGACGCAGCTGAGGTCCCAGGTGCGTCGGATGAAATCGACGAGGGGCATCGTGGCGCCTCGGAGCAGGTCGACGACTTCGCCTGCCGCTTTTGCGGTCGCGGAGGAGCAGAGATCGGGAAACGATTCGAGGCCGGGCGTGGCGAGCTTGGCTCCCGAGATGGTTCCACAGAGTCCACGCTGTCGCATCGTCGTCCATGATTGTTCCTTGATCGGCCCGTCGGGAAGCAGCTCTTCGTGCAGGATCGGAAGGCAGGACCAGACGACGTAGTGCGAGACGCCTACCACTCTTTCCCCGCCTCGCGATATCAGCAATCCATGCGTTTCCATCCTGCTCTCTTCGGCTCGGAAGCACTCACCCTCTGGGACGCTGTAAGGCCAGTCGTTGAGGAGCACCTGGCAATCACGACCATCGACCATGTCGGCGTGGAAGTACGGCTTGTCCATGTCCCCCTGCGCTACAGCCGACGCGGCGACGAGCCGGGGCGCGGTGATCTTGCGCTCGAGAATGTATCGCTGCACTGTTCCGTAGACGCTTTCGACGCGGCGACGCCAGCAGGAGTAGGCCTCGACGTCGTCGGGGTGACGGCGTAGGTCGTGCAGACGTCCGGTCGCTGTCTCGGCCCAAGACGAGGTTGCATCAGTGCCGACCTCAGGAGATGGACAGGATAGGCGACTCGTTCCGGCTCACAGATGATGTCGCATAGCTGCGTCCAGGTGAAGAGTGCTTGTCTTCGAGGGGTTCGGGGAAGGGCGATGCCGGAGCACTCTGGCGAGTTCGAGGCGCGGGGCCGAGTGGCGGGTGCACGTCGCTCGACGCCGAGCGGGTCGCCCAAGCGTTGGCAGCTTGAGAGCATCGTTGCGGCAGTTCTCGTTCAAGGAAAGGTCTCTGGGCAGTCAGAGGCGCGGGGTAGACATAGGGAGGATAGCAGACCGTATCGGAGAAGTTGCGTTGCGTTGGAAGTCGTGGGTCGGGAACGTGGAGAGGCGGAGAGACTTGCGACGAATCCTTCACCTTGAAGGTGCTTCTGAGCGAGAGAACCCTGCGCTATACATCATGGCTGCCGCAGAGCAAGACCGCAGAGATAGGCCTCCCGGCCCTCGGCGCGGTGCTTTCGGCGTCGACGAAGAGTAAGCTCTACGAACACTGAGGGAACCACTGACCTCGGCGGGTCGACCGATGCGACCAGGAAGCAGCTGCAACGTCGGTCCGAGAGCAGCGAGACCGCCGATGAGCCGAGGTCGGGCTGCTGCACTAGTCTTCGGCTTCTGGTCAAAGGGCAAAGGTGCGACGCCATTTCGGAACCTGTCAGGGATGGCGCGGGGATGCACGCTCGCGGCTCGGTCGCGTTCGGCCCGACGCCCGCCGAGGAAGCTTCGCCGACGACCACCTCGCGCCGATCCGGATCCCACCAACGGGTTGATGCGCTACTATGTTCACGAGCAGTGCACGGCCTGAGGATGCTCTCACGCGTCATGGCCAGCACTACTCGGAGACCAACCTACGTTCACGAAGGTCGAAGTCGGAAGTCAGGGAAGATGGGCACTTGGAGTCTGTGCAAGAGAGGAGGCTTGGCTGTGGAGCGCTGGCCATGAACGAGGTGACCGGCATCGGTCCTCGTCTAGCTACGCTGCCGGTCCGTCTCGTCCCTTTTGCCTCCTCGTCACGGCGCTACCTCTCGCTTGATGCTTTGTCCCTCCCGCTCCCTACCCCGACCCTGAGCGGGGCCCCGCTGTTCCCCTTGGTTGCGGCGCTCTCCTTGCTCGACGCGGACAACGCCTAGAAAAAGGCGCGCCAGTCCGCCCTCCTGCGAGATAGATGGTCACCTTGCACCTACACACACTTGTCGCCATACCCTCAATACGACGCTTTTCCCGCCCTCTCTATATCACACTGCCCGGCACCTCCCGCCTCACCGCGATGCCAGCGTCTGCCATGCCTTCGCCCTTGTCCGACAAGCAAGGCGACGAGCCGTGGCCGGCCAACGACGTCGTTCCCCACTCCGATGCCACCGTCGTCGTGGGCTTCGTCCATCATCGGCCAGGCTATTCTCTGCAGCCCGGTCCTGGCCTCGACGGAAGCTGCGACAGCCGAGGCAAAAGCACGCTGGTACGGCTGTACACGTCGTCGTGGTGCCAGCTGATGCTGCTCTCGTCGATCTTCTTCCTGTGCCCCGGCATGCTCAACGCGCTCAACGGCATGGGCGGAGGGGGCCAGGTGGACGCCACCGTGGCGGCGCAGGCCAACATTGCGCTGTACGCGTGCTTCAGCGTCCTCTCGTTCTTTTCCGGCAGCATCGTGGCGCGCATCGGCGTGCGCGCATCGCTCGTCGTCGGCGCCCTCGGATACACCCTCTACTGCGGCAGCTTCTGGTCGTACAACCTCAACTCGAACGGGGCTTTCGTGACGGCGTCGGGAGCTCTGCTGGGCGCGTGTGCCGCCCTTGTGTGGACTGTGCAGGGCGCCCTCGTCCTGGCCCTGCCCACGGAACGCCAGAGGGGGAGGTTCATCGCGACCTTTTGGATCCTCCTCAATCTCGGCGCTTGCATCGGTGCGGCGATTCAGCTCGGTCTGAGCTACTACAGCCAGACGTCGACCGTATCCGACGGCACCTATATCGCCTTCACCGTCCTCACCCTCTTCGGCGCGCTCCTCGGCCTCGCCGTCCTTCCGCCCGCCAGGATCATACGCAGCGACGGCACCCGCGTCTCGTCGTCCTCGTCGTCCTTGTCCACCCCTTCCTCGACGCCTTCGCTGGTTGGGGGACGACCTCGGGCCGACTGGAAGAGACAAGTGGCGGGCTCGGCGCTGCTCCTCATAAGAGATCCCTGGGTCCTCGTCCTGCTGCCGTGCTTCCTCGCCAGCAATTGGTTCTACACGTGGCAGTTCAACTGCTTCAACGGCGCCCTCTTCACGCTGCGCACGCGCGCCTTGAACAGCACCGTGTACTGGATGAGCCAGATGGCATCGAGCCTGCTCCTCGGGCGCATCCTCGACGAGCGGCGCTTCGGTCTGCGAACGCGCGCCTGGATCGGGCTGGCCATCACGGCCGTCCTGACCGCGGCCGTGTTCGGGGGGTCGTATGCCAAGCAGCGCGACTACACCCGCTCCTCGGTCGCCGATGGCACCACGCGCCGCATCGACTTTACCGACGCTGCTTCCATCTACGCCCCGCTCCTCTTCCTCTTCCTCCTCATGGGCGCCCTCGACGCCATCTGGCAGTGCTACACCCTCTACTCCATCGGCACGATCTCAAACGACTTTGACAAGCTCGCCCACCTCGCGGGCCTCTACAAGTGCTTCCAGAGCGCGGGCGCAGCTGTCGCGTTCGCACTCGATCGAAACCACCAGCCCTTCATGACCCAGCTCGCCGTCTGCTGGGCCCTCGCCCTCGTCGGCTGTGTCTGCTTTGCCTTCGTCGTCCATTACCGCGTCGCCGAAGAGATGATCGGTGCGCAGGAAGAAGGGGTCGAAGCCGGCAGCGTCGACGTTGCCGTCGCACCCCCGGTCAAAAATGACAAGGAGGCACAGGTATGACTCCGGCGGGACAGCTTTTGCCCTGGCAGTCGACCTTTTTGTATGACAGCACGCTTGAGCAATACCTAATTCCGAGCTCAGTGTGATGGTCTCGTGCCAAAAATGGCTGCAGATTAATGTTGGTCGAGGCGGAGAGCAAGCTGTTTGCCTCGATAGAGCGAACGTTCGCGACCGAGCGCGACAGCCGGTCGCTCAAAGCACCGCTAGGGCTGCCTCCATCGCCTCGACCAGCGCGCTGGCAATCTCGGCTGCAGGGTGGCGAATCATCGCAGGATGTTCGACGTGCCTGGGCTGCCTTGCGCCAGTATCACTACCGAGCAGCTCGGAAGGCGGCTGTACCTGATCTGCCGCTCTTCCAAGATCGTGATCGGCGCTTCGAGCATCGCCGCCACGTGATATCGGCTCGTCGGCCAGGCTGCTGCCCCGGGGGCCCACTATCGCCGTGCTTGCCGACTGCGTCTGACTCTGTTGAAGCTCTGCGGCATATTGATGGACGAACCACCGCATGCTGCGCAGCAAGTCGTCGCTCTGGGCACACGGCTGTGCAGAGGGTCCAACCTGAGCGCCGACGCTACCACCCTCGCTGTCTCGGCGATCCTGGAGCTCTTGCAAGTAGTGTCCGAGGCTGTGTGAGATGAGAAAGTGGTAGACGGCTGGCAGTTTGGCGAGGTTGCCGAGCAGCCCGCCGCGCGGATCGCACAGCAGCGATAGTGCGGCGGCCGTTGAGATGTTGCACAGCTCCGCCAACGCCTCGATCTCGCATTCGTGGTCGAGTTCTTCTTCCGGCGTGCCATCTGGCGCAGGCAGGTCGCGCACCTGCGAGCAGATGTAGACGCGGGCCAGGTGGAATAGCAGCGCCGCACAGCTGCGCGTCGCGGCATCCTCATCGCGACCTGTCAGAGGTAAGTGCCGAGAAGCAGGAAGGTGGAGTGCTCGGCACATGTCAGCGTCTCTGGTTGCGCTGAGCGTCCAAACGTTCCGTCGATTACCCTGACGAAAACTCACCGAGCCTGCGCTGGCATAGAAGGTGGTGCCTGAGCAGGTCGTCGGAGAGATTCCTGACATCGGCTGGCGAGAGGGCTCTCTTCTTGCGCAGCATCACGTCGGCGACCTGGGCATGGTACGCAAGCCGTACATCTGCCTTGGTGATCTCGGGCCGCACAGATGCCGTGTACGGAGCCTCATCGCACTGCGGATGGAGGAGAAAGGTCGTGTCGCCCTCGGCATCGGATCGGAAAGGGCCAATCAGCTCTTGACCGTGCATCACGCACTGAAAAACTTCGACGACGAAGGCGCTGAGCCGAACCCGCTCTCGATCGAGTCTGGAGATGTTCCGCAGTGGCGGTAGAATTGCGACCATCTCGCCAACGGTGAGATTGTCGGCGTCAGGTCGGTCGTAGGAGCATCTCGCGCTCCACCATCGTGCCGCGCGCGCCAGCTGCCACCCCTGATGCGAGGCGTCGTAGCTCGCGACTATGGCTGCGCCGACGATCTCTTCGGTGCCAATGCCGGTCTCGACGTTGAAAGGGTCGTCGGAGTCGATCGGGAAGTGGGCCGAGGTCCGTTCAAAGACGTCGTCACGGAGCGCGAGGAAGCGGCTCCGCAGCTGCGCGGTCGGCGAGAAGAGGCTCGCGACACTCGCGACGGCCGAGATCAGCACCGGCGTCATGTGCGAGCTGGCGGGAAACTCTGGGAAGCCAAAATTGAACGGCTGCACGCCTTTGGCATATCTTGGTGGGGCGAAGAGAGAAGCGCACGAGGGAGGAAGGGAGGGAGCCAGGCGCAGGCTTGTCAACTCGCAAGCTTCAGTTGCTTCTGCGCGAGGGAGCCCTGGCACGACCTCTAGAAGCCGACACTCACACTGCAAAGAGATGTCGCGCCTCGTGGATGGATACGAGGCCCAGACGGATCGCGTTGAGGCGGGGGTCGTCCATGCCGAGCCGAGGGCTGGGATAGCGGTAGAGGCTTTGCCGGCCAGGGACGCTGCATGATCCTTTTTTTCGCTCTCGAGACTGCCGGGCTGATGGAAGCGCATCTGGCGGTTGCCAGACCAAAATTGGAGCCACGGGCACGCTGGGCTTTTCCGTACCGCCTCGTTCGAGCTGCATCGTCGCTGCGGGGTCTTGGGCGTCGCCAGCGTGAGGCAGTTCGGGTCGAGGAGATGCCGCTGCACCGTCGTAGAGCAGCGCTGGGTTCCACTGGTCCAAGCATGGGTCTGTCCCCGGCATTGTTGGCTGCAACCGCGATTCCCAAGCGGGTCCGACGCGGGCGTCGCTCCCTTGCCTACCGAGGTCGGGCGCGACGGCTTGGACGGGGCGAGTCGGGTCCGTCGTGCCTAGCCCCGTGAGGGCATCAACACGGTCGGCGTCGCAGCTTGAATGCCAATGAGTAGTCGGTCCATCGTCACGATTGCCGCCTAGATCACCGTAATCATCGTCGTCTCCGGCACGCGCGGGCCCGAGCCCTTGTTGCGCAGCGGGGCGGGGTCTCGACGAAGGCGGTGGACCAGGCGTCATCGTTGCGTGATGACTTTGGTCAGCTCCGCGAGGAGAGTGCGATGCCTGTCCAGCTCGTCGAGGGGAGTACGATGCTGGTCCACCTCTGCTCTCTTTTTCAGCTGGCCGCGAGGGCGCCTGAACGGTGTCGGTCATGTTTGTATAGGAGCGAGCATTGGCCGCGCCACGACGAGGTCTTGCTGCATCCGCGACGGTGGCGGTTGGATCGTCGTCTCCGCTGCCATACTCGTCGACCGACGTCTCCGCTGGGCTCCTAGTCCGCCGAATCGGGTCGCGCGAGCTGCCCAGGCTGACCCTGGCTCGCTTCCGTCGTTCTGGCGGCGGTGTGAGGCTGATCGAGTCGCCATCCCTTTGCCGGTTCTGCCGATGCTGTCGCTGCTGCTGGCGTGCGATGCATTCGACGGCCTCGCTGAGCTTTGCGAGGACCGATTCCGTGCGCGTCCTCCAGTCGTACGCTCCAGGCTGGCCTCCCTGCCACTGCTCGAAGGCGCAAGTGTAGCCTGAAGCCCTGCACCTTTGGCACGGAGCCTGGCCGTCCTGGTTGATGCACTTGACCTTGGAGCGACGGCAGGAGGTGCACGTCGTGTTGGGCCGCCGCGGCGATGGCCGCTGCTGCTGCTGCGGCGGCGGATCGGTCCGTGACTGCGTGCTCATCTGCTGGAAGATCAACGAAAGGCCGGTAGGCGGCTGGACCGAGAGCGGTGGTGATGGTGGCCAGTCAGGAAGCAACGCAGCGTCGGTCGGTCCGGGAAGCCGTCGACGCGGTCAGTCGAGGCTGCGTGCAGTCTCGGTCGCCGGCCGATGAGGAGCTCCCGCGGTTGCTGGTGGGTGGTGTGCAAGCTGCCAGCCCGCGATCTCGAGCTAGACGGGTTGGTCCTAGAAAGCGGTACGGTGTCGACGATGGCGGGTGAAGGCGTGAGAGGCTCAAGCTTCGGCGGCGTCGGGCCGAGCCGAAGCGTCTGGCTTGCTTTGCCTGCTGCTGCTGCTGGCCTCGCTCCAGGTACGGCTGGCGGGCCCGGCTAGGATCGGCGCGGATCGGGCCGATGCCGCCGAGGCCTCGGCATGGGCGCCGCTGTCGCAGAGCAGGCGGTCCTCACCGGGCGAGCACCTCGGCAGAGGCCCGAGCCACCGCGATGCGTTTCTTGCCGTGGTTCGCCACCCGAGGTGGCCTGCTGAGATGCTGCCCCACTGGCTGGCTGACCTGGCCGCGATGGCGATCGCGCACGACCTCGAAGCGATGCTGGCGGAGTCAAAAAGGACGGCGGGCTGCCCCTTTATGACAATCACCTCGACCATCCAACTTCGCCACGCCTCCTGGCCACCCTCGGACCTACGCCCATCCCTGCTCCCACAGACGCTCGGCCAGCTGCCGCCGCACCCTCGCCTCGATGCCATCGGCCCATTTCGCAGGCTCTCCTGGCGCCGCAAACGGCTCAGCGGCAGGCCAGCGTGGCCTGCTGCGGCTCACCAACTGCTCTGCCCTGCTTCCCGACGGCAGCCTGGCCCACGACTACACCCTTCTCATCGACCGCGATACGGGCAGGATCGTCGACGGCCAGTCCGACTTCTACCACAACGGCCGCACCTACGCAGAGACAGTCGACCTCAAGGGCAACCTGCTCGTGCCGGGCTACATCGATGCCCAGATCAACGGCGCCTACGGCGTCGACTTTGGACACTTTGACGAGTCGCTGTCCACCGGCGATGCCCAGCGGCGGTACACCGAGGGCATGGACCGCTTCGCCACGAGGATCCTCGAGACGGGCGTGACGAGCTTTGTGCCCACCGTCATCACCCAGAAGCCCGAGCTGTACCGCAAGGTGAGTCGGCGCTCCTGGCAAGTAGGGTCAGCCATCGCCACAGTCACAGCGCTGACAGGTCCTGGAGTGCCGCCGCGCGCCTCCGCTGCAGATCTTGCCCGTCCTCGCGCCTCGCAGCAAACCCGTCCACGCCCACTCGCTCGGATTCCACGTCGAAGGTCCATTCATCTCGCCCTGCAAGAAGGGTATGCACTCTGACCTGCTCATCCGGTCAGCCGCCAACGGCATCGCAGACCTCGAAGACGTCTACGGCTCCGGGCCGAGCGGCCTCGACATGCGCGGCGTCAAGATTGTCACGGTCGCGCCCGAGATCGAAGGCGTGCTCGCTGCCATTCCGGAACTGCGGAAACGCGGCTGCACCATCTCAATCGGCCACACCAACAGCGACATCGATACGGCAGTCGAGGCACACGACGCAGGCGCCAGCCTCATCACGCACCTCTTCAACGCCATGAGCGCCTTTAACCATCGCGACCCGGGCGTCGTGGGGCTGCTCGGCCGGTCCAACCCGCCCGGGTCAAAGACCGCCGATGGCCACGCGCAGAACGGCAAGCAGCGGGAAGAGTCGAGGCCATACTATGGCATGATCGTAGATGGCTACCACTGCCACCCGTACTCGGTGCGGATGGCCTACAGCTGCCACCCGAGCGGCTGCGTGCTGACGAGCGATGGTGAGTGCGCGTCGACGGTGCGAGGGAGTTTGACGATCGGTTCTCCGAGCTGACGACCGGATCTGGCGCGATTCCGTCGCCGCAATGCCTCGCAGCGGTGCCCTGGATGGACCCGTCCAAGCCTGACGGCATCTACCCATGGCGAGAGGGGCAGAACGTGGCCAAGGTCGGCTTCAAGGTCGTCCTCGAGGGCACCGATACGCTGGCAGGCAGGTGAGCGCGGCGATCCACGCCCACGCACGACGATGCTCAGTGCTCCTTCTGACCTTCTGTCCTCTCTCCTGGTCATCTGCACGCTTGTCCGACGACAGCACGGTGCCGCTGTCCGAGTGCGTCAAACGACTTTCCGAGTACGCCTCGATACCGCTGCACGAGGCGGCGGCGTGCGCCACCATCCACCCGGCCAAGATGCTGGGCATCCAGGATCGAAAGGGGCTGCTGCAGCCGGGCAACGACGCCGACCTGACGGTGCTCGATGCACGGACTGGTGACGTGGTCGAGACGTGGATCATGGGCGTCCGAGCCTGGTCACGAGGAGAGGGTGCCGAGCAGAAGGTGTAGCTGGTAGGATTGTACCCTCGCCGCTCGTTACGTACAAGCTAGCGAATGATCGCGCGAAGCTAGACAGGCGTCATACGACACAGGCCGGAGGTCGGATGCCAGGCCTCACCGGGGAAGCTGTCTTCGTCTGATGTCAGAGCCAGCTTATCGACGGGTTGAGCATCTGAGTCGATGAGGAGGGACGGTGACAAGCGGAGGGCGTAGAAGCTCAGGGCTGAGAGGGGCACTAGCCTCTGGTGCGTGCGGGAGGACAAAGCGAGACAGATCCCAGCCCTGCAGGGACGCGCGGGGAAGAAGAGCCTGTGCTCGATGCGGGGAAAGGGGGGGGGGGGGGGGGTGGGGGTGGCGACGGGACGGAAGGCGGTCGACAGCTGTAGATCCTGGTGGAAGCGGGACCGGATGGCAGGGCATCGTAACGAATGTCCAATAAACGTGGTATCCCCGGTTCGCGCGTGCATTTTGGATGCTAACTATGTACAGGTGTGGCTCGATGAGAAAGGAACGGGAGGGCTCGACGCGGGAGAGGGAGGGAGGGGAGAGTCGTTGCGGTATCATTGCGTCTATATACGGGGTCGAGGAAGAGGGGGTTTAGGTCGTTGGCCTGCGCCCTGGGGAGACGAGATGAGATGCAGAGGGAAGGGGCGGGGGGGAGGGGAGGCGCCTAGTAAGAGCCCGAGTGCTTGAAGGGGCGGTTCTCAAAGGGGAGCTGCTCGTGCTGGGTCGAGTGGCACTCGTCTGCGAGGTGGTTGATGTTGTGGATGGGCCAGATGCAGAGCCAGACAAAGACGGCGATGACGAGGGGCAGCACGTCGAGCACGAACAGGTACACCTCGTGCGTCACCAGCTCGCCCTGGTGTCCCTGGACGAATTCGACGACACGGAAGACGCTTCGGATCTGCGGGGTGGGGCGGGGCGGAGGATGGGGGATCAAGATGGCAGGGATGGGGTCAGCGGGAGGGATCTGGGCGACTGCGAAACGGCGCGACGGACGCAGCGCCGGACAAACACTCACCATGACAAAGACGCTCGAGATGTAGGTGAGGACGATGAGGCTGCGGAGGCTGGTGCGCCACTGGATTTTTTCGCCGGTCGCCAGGTCCGAGACGCGGTACTTGTTGAGGCGGTAGGCGAGGACGGTGAAGGCGAGGATGTAGAGGCCGTAGACGCACGCCTGGCAGGTGACGCCGATGAGGAAGAGCTTGTTGCCGATGTCGACCGTCTTTTCCTGGGCCGTCATGCCGCCGCCGTACGACTGGATGAGGAAGGTGATGAGATCGCTGCAGACAAAGAGGCGGCCGGCGATGAGGGGCGGCATGAAGGAGAACCTGGACTTGACGTGCTTCTTCTTGATCGTATTTCCGCCCTTTTTCGTCGTCGACACGGCGGCGGCGGCGCACTCGGGGTCGGCGGCGAGGACGATGCGCTTGTAGAGCATGTAGTTGAACGCGATAAAGGCGCAGGGCGAGACGAGGACGAGCATCTGCGACACGGCGTAGATGGGGATGTTGAAGTCGCACGGGTCGACCTGGGTGCGCATGAAGAAGCCGGCGGCCGAGGCAAAGCAGCCGATGGGCAGCCAGAGCGACCAGCGCGCGCGCATCGTCGTCGCCCAGCGCCACACGAAGGCGAAGCCGAGCAGCGCGTAGACGATGCCCGCCACCATGTTGGCGATCTTGTTGGGCTTGTAGGCAATCGCCAGATAGAGGCAGTCCTCGGCCGGGTCGGCGGACGACATGGTTGCTCGGGATGACTTGGGCGATCGGCGCCGGGCCGGTCAAGCGGGTGTCAAGGGAATAAAGAGCGCCGAAGGCGAGGGGAAAGAGACTCTGGGAACAAGGCCAAAGGCGAGGGCGTGCGTTTGGGGGGGCTGGGACCGGTGCGAAGGCGACGTCGGTCGTGGATAAGCAGGGCAGCAAAGATGTGCGGTTGGCGGCTGGCTGGTGTGCTGGTATCGGCTGCGGAAACCAAGTCGTGAGCCGGTTCGTCGTCGAGTCGTTGTTGGTATCTCGAGGGATGGAGGCGCACCTGAGTGGTCGTCGAGTACGAAAGGACGAGGGCGAGGGTTATATATCTTGTCGCCGCCGCCTGGGCAAGATTGTTGAAAGGATGACTGGCTGTGGCGCATCTTCTCTGGAGCACGACCCATGAGGCGCTGAATAGAGGTGGACCGAAAGCGCGCCGCCGAGTGACTGGGAGCAGAGCACGCGAGAGAGGAGGCATAGGCCGAGGACGACGCCGGGCAGGCTTGGCATCGTCGACAGTCTCGGGCGTTGCCCCAGGCCTGGCCTGCCGGGCGCTACTGCCATGATCACAGAGCCCCTTAGCCGCCGTCGAGGTGCATGCTGGTGGAGGAAGGGCTGTGTTGTCTGACGTCTGCCCGAGGGCAGGTACCATGCCATAGATGGATGCTGGGTGTGACTAGAGTGTTGTGGCTGGGACCCGACGCGTGAGAGGGGGCTTGCGGCGCCCGGAAGTTGGGGAGGAGGCGGGGCGCGAGGACGCTTGTCCCGCCGGTCGTCGGAGCCAAGAAAAGAAGCGCGCGGCAAACTTCCGACACCACCAGACTGCCCTCGGCATTCGCTGCGTCCCCCCGGGCCTCTGCTGGCCGACGACGACGATGACGAAGACCAGCCGACAGACAGGCAGAGAGACAGTACGTCGTCATCGACAGCGGATCGGTCGTAGGCCGCTGCCGCTGAGCGTCCTGGGCGCATCGACGCGCCGCCCTTGGTCGACCCGAGGGGCGATGCAACATGGCCGATCGGCGACTTCGTCTTCCTTGGCTTCCCCGCGCAACACTCGATGCTCCCCGCCTCCCTTGTTCGGCTGCGCCTCCCTCATTCGGATGGGCGCCAGGCGATGGCCACCGGAGACGTCAATGCCGCGTGAGGCGGACGCACGCCCCCTACAACGCCCCAGCACGCAGTCGACGAGTGCAGCGCAGTGAGCATGGCGGCAAAAAGGCAAGTCTTGGTGTCCCCCCTCGGTCACATCGCGGCTGCGTCTGACAGCATACCGTCGCAGCGGGCTGTGAGCGAGCGACGTCCTTCAACAGCCAAAGATGCAACGGCCAGGCTGACGGTGCTGCCACTCACCTCAGCCTCACGGTGGGTCCAGGTGTGCAGCGAGAAGCGGGCACCGGTAGGACCGGGATTGACGCCGGCCCTCGAAAAAGGAAAAATAAAAAAAAAATTCGCCGTCGAAGCGAGCGTTCCAAGTTCCGACTGACAGCTCCGTCGGAACAGTGGGTGGGCCTGGCTGGCGAGGGGGAGAAGGACGTACGGGCGGTGCTCAGCTGCCACTCTTCCGGCGCCGGAAGAAGGCCTATGGTGCTTCGCCCCAGCCCCACACTCGATTGATGCGAGAAGGCGTCGGAACTGCCGCGTGGCAACCGGCCAGGCCCGTGCGAACCAACCGACGCATCACCACCCATGCCCGCTCCCTCATCACATCATCTCGTCGGCCTACCATAGCCACACACGGGCAGGCGCTGCGCTTGGAAGCTGCTCCCCTGGGGTGGACGTGGTGCGATGCATTCATTTCGACCGGTAGACGCGACGCCGCGTCGCCGACACAGCTCAGCACATGGTTGTCTCCCCCGCCTGTGCCATCCCACAAGGCTGCCGCGTGTATTGCGCCCCTGAGCTGCCATCCCCGGTGCTTCCGATTCCACCCTGAGACACACCATGTTGTCCCCCGATTAATCACTTTTTTCCCTCTCGTCGAGACTCCGTCTTGAACCGAGACGCAAAGAAAAAGACGGGTTGTCCAGTGTGGCCAGCGGGCGGTGGCGCGTGCGGGTGCGGGTACAGGTGCGGGTGCGGGTGCGGGTGCGGGTGTATGACGGCG
This sequence comes from Pseudozyma flocculosa PF-1, assembly GCF_000417875.1. Taxonomy (NCBI): domain Eukaryota; kingdom Fungi; phylum Basidiomycota; class Ustilaginomycetes; order Ustilaginales; family Ustilaginaceae; genus Pseudozyma; species Pseudozyma flocculosa. Next base: position 25,737 of record NW_006920896.1, read on the forward strand.
GCCAAGGCTCTTCGGCTCAGCGCATCGTTCGGCCCATGTCATGATGGTGCTGGAAGTCGCCGCCGCCGCCGCTGCGGTGGTGGATCATGCCGAAACCGTCGTGCGACGGCGCAGCGTGGGTCGCCGAAGATGGGGGCGCCATGGCCGGGGCCGCACCCGTGGCCGACGAGGGAAAGAGATCCTCGAACAGCGAGTCGAGACCCGGAGGCACGTCGTGCAGGCTCGACGCGATGTCGGCGGGCAGCATCGAGGCGCCGCCCTGGCCAAAGGCCCACTCCTGGAACTCGTACTGATCTGTCGGATCCGGTTGCCAGTAGCCCGACGACGGCGTCCTGTCCGACATCGGCGCGGCGGCCAGTGGCGTCGTGAGCCAGCCGGGGCCGAGCGGCGACGTCCACGTCGCGCCATCAACGCCGATGTTGCCGTTGCCGCCGCCACCAGCGCCGGTGCCCTCGATCGGCATCTGGAACGCGAACCCCGAGTGACCCGATCCCCCGACGACGGCTTCGTCGCGAGCGCGGTTGACACGCCAGGCGTCGGCCGGCGCAGCAAACGTGGCGGCAGAGGCCGCATGCGCCGCTGCCGACGACGACGAGGCCGGCAAGGTGTCCGACGTGGGCGACGACACCGATGGCGTCGCACCGGGTGCAGGCCCTGCACCCGCGGCGCCAGCGAGGCCGGCACGGGCCGCGCTGCGACGACCGCGGGCGCTGTCCGAGGCCGCCGCGATCGCCTCTGTCGCCTCTATGTCGGGTCGCCCTGGGTCGTCCTCGACCAGTCTCGCCGGGGCCCAGCGATGGATGGTGGCGGCCAGGCGCCACTTTTCCATCAGGCCCGTCATCTGCCGCACGTATTCGGCCGCCGTTTGGGAGATGCTCATCGTCTCGAGATGGCCGCCGCCACCGCCACCACCGTCGCCATCGCTTCGCTCGGCCTCTGCGGCACGCAAGCCGAGCTTGGCGCCGCTCGCCGATGCTCGCGAGAAGACGAGGTGATTGCTGTCGGACTCGTAGAGACGGCGGTGGGCCTGGGCCATGAGGATGATCTGCTGGTCCGACTCGTCGTAGGGCCTGCCGTAGATCTGCAGCGCGCAGGCGATGCCTTCGATAAACGCCTTGCAGGCGTCGACGATAAAGGCGGCCGTGAGGCAGGCCGGCGCGCCCGTTGCCTCGACGGCGCCCTCGCTGGGTACACCGGCGAATCGAAACGGCTGGACGGCCGTCAGCGGGCGGTCGAACAGGACAAACGACGACACGGCCATGCTGGCCAGCTGCGTGTGCTGCGCGCCAACCTTGTAGAGGGGTTCGCGCAGCTCGGGGCTCGAAATGAGCGCGCGCATCAACGACTTTGGCGAGAACGCGTGGCTCAGCTGGCCCGAGTACAGCGCCAGGTTGCCCAAAAGGCCCAGCCTCGAGTAGAGCGAGGTCGACTCGATCTGGCACCACGCCTCGACGAGCAGGCCGACGCCGTTGCGCACAAAGACCGCCATCGCGGTCCGCTGGGCGTCATGGTCGGCCTTGCGCCGCTCGTAGGCCTCGAGGACCACATCGACGATGCGCTGCCGCATCGCCGCCTTGCGCCTCTGCGGCGACGTACTTGTCCGGTCGCGCTGTTTCGGGTTGTGATCGTGGTGGTGCTCATGGTCGTTGGCATGGTCGGCGTCGACCCAGTCGCGACCGGCGCGGTCGCCGCCGCTCGAAGACCGGTCGGGTTCGACGCCAGCTCGGTTTTCGTTGTAGTGGTGGATGACCGTCTCGATGGACGACAGGGCCGCATGGAAGCTGGCCATGCCGCGCATGCGGAAGGCTAGCAGCGTGCGGCCGGCGGAGCGTTCGAGCTCCTCGGTGGCTGCGGCCGACGCTCTGTCGTCGGCACCAGGCGCCGATGGGTCGCGCTGCGGTTTCGGAACGATCTCGTCGCCGACCGAGTCCCTCCGGACAAGCAGTTGGGCGCTTCGCGAGAGGCCCTCGAGGTCCGTCAGGGGTCGGATGAGGGGCCTGATCAGCGCGTAGTGGCCCTCCCACAGGCGCAGGCTGATCCAGAGCGACGCGGACGCGGCGAGGCGCTCGACCTGGCGCTGCTGCTCGGGGGTGCGCGCGGACAGGTCGAGGAGCGCGGCCACCCGGTGCGGGGCCTCGTCGATGCCAACGTCGCGGCAGATGTTGAGGGCGGCGGCGACAAGGTTCTGGCCGGCCAGGTCGCGCCCGCGGAGGGCCTGATCCTGGATCGAGGGACCGGCGGCGGCGGTCCCAACCAGGGCGGGCTCGTGCGCCACGAGCAGCTCGAGGGCCACGGCGGTGTGGAAGCTGCGCGGCGTCGAGACGAGCACCTGGGAGCCGAGGCGGTCGACGGCGCCCGAAAGCTGGCGAGGCAGCGGGCCGGAGAGGGGCTCGCGGTGGCGCACGGCGAGGAGGGCGAGCGTGACGAGGAGGAGCGATGAAGACTTGGTCGGATGCTGGCGGTGCTCGACGAAGGCGGTGCCGAGCAGGGGCATGTGCGGGTGCCAGCAGAGGTAGGGCTCGAGGTGCGGCTCGAGCGAGAGGCACGTCTGCTCGTCGAGCGTGTCGACGATGTCGATGACGCCCAGGCTCGGCGCCGGCGACGCGATCCGCTCGAGGAGGTGGGCGAGAAAGGCGTCCTGGGTCGAGGCGTAGCCCAGCAACACCGAAAACGGGCTCCATACCGACTTGCGCCCACCGTCGTGGTCCTCGTCGGCGGAAGCAGCGGTCGCAGCGGTCGCAGGCCAAGGGTCAAGGCTGCGGCGCCCATCGCCGTGGTGCAGGTGTGGCGCCCGCAACGACGGTCGTCGATCTGCCGTCGGCGGCCCGCGATCCGCCCGACCGTCGTCGTCCGGTCCGTCGCCGTACGGCGCGTGCGAGTCGGATGGATGGCGGTGGCCGTCCGGGTCGGCGGAAGAGGGGCGACGAGGTGGTCCAAAAAAGAGGAGGTCGCGAGCGGTGGTGCCTGCGGCGGCCGACACGGCAGCGGGCGACGTGGGGATCGAATCCGCCGCGTCGGCGGCCATCGACGGCGAGCGCAGGAGCGAGGCGAGCGTGGTGGCATGCGACGAGGCAGGCTGGTCGCGCAGCACGCTGCTATTGCTCCGGCTCCTCCGACTCCGGATCGGGCCCGCGCCGCCGTCGTTACGGCCTGCTCCGGCTTCGAGGCCGTGGGGGGTGGAATGGCTGCTGGATCTGCAGGCCGGGTTGCCCGGGCTCGACGGCCGGGAGCGTTTGGCTGGGCGTGCATCGGCGGCGGCGGCCAGCGTGTCGAGGTCCGACGTGGGTGGTGGCGGTGGTAAGCGCGGGGTACGCTTGCGGTCGCCGTCCCAGACGACGCAGTCAATCTGGAGCACACTGCACCGGTGGCATCGCTGGTGGTCGGGCACCGGCTGCCGCGACGAGGGGACGTGGAGATTGGGCAGCTCGCACCTTGCCTTTTTCGAGCGGCACTCGAGGCAGCTGCGCTTGGCGTTGGTCCGACGCGGCCGCTGCGGCGCAAGACCCGTCGCCGTCGCCGGAGTCGTCGCCATCGCTGTCGATGCGGCCGTCGCTGCCGCTGAAGTCGACGCGTTGGCGGGAGAGCCGACCGAGTTCGAAGACGACGACAAAGGGGAGGGCGTAGAGGTCACGGTCGCGCCATTGGCCCCGACGGGCTGCGAGGGCGGACGCATTGTCCGCGGATCGGGCCGGCCCGGCAGGCGGGGCAGTGTCGTCGTGACGTGCCTGTGCGCGGAGAGGACCCTCGGTCCGCTGTCAGCGGACAGCGTGTAGTTCAGGATACAGGGGGCCGATGACGATCGAAAAGAAGATTAGAGAGAGGCAAGGATGAGGCAGCCAGTGCGCGGAAATGGGACGAGGGCCAGGTCCATGGACGGCCGCAGGCGGTGGTGGTGACGAAGGTGGTGGTGGTGCTCCGGACGGCCGCCCCTGCGGGCAGTGCGGTGTCGACTCAGAACCGGGGAGATGCTCGGCGGCGTGGCGAGGCGCAGCGAGCGAAGCGCCCTAGCAAGCAGGCAAGCAAGCACGCGAATGATGCGCGCTACCGACGGCCGAGCGAGCTGCCGAGCGAAGATGAGCGGCCGACCCTAGACGAACGAACGCACGAACGTGTGCAGCGCAGGGATCAAACGATCCGGGCATCCGCAGCGCACCGCAGGCAAGGCAGGCCGGCGAGGGCGCAGCCAAACCTTCGGCCTAGGTATGCATCCAGCCCGAATAGCCGGCCGGCGCTTGCCGCCCCTGCCCTGCCCTGCCCTGGCCCGCCCTGCTTGCCTCGCTCGCCCCGCCTTGCCTGAGTCTGGCCTGCCCGCGCGACTTCGGAAGACGGCCGGTCGCGGGCTGTGCTTGGCCTGGCCTGGCCTGGCCTGGCCTTGGCCGGTTGGGGGGCCTGGCTTGGCTAACGCTTGGCCTGGCTCTGCCCACCGCCTTCGGCTTCCGCAACCCGAAACAAGAACGCGGCGGCGGGCCGTTGCCGGGGGGCCGTGCCAGCTGGCCCCACCTGCCTCGGTGCACCGCCTTGCCTGCCTCGTGCCGGCATGCTCCACTTCGGCCCGCCGACCGCCTGGGCCCAAACCTGCCTGCCTGCCTGGCTTGACCACCTACCTACATATCATCGCCGCTCGCCCGCTACGCCCCCCGTCCCTCCGGACCCCTGCCCCACTCGACCCCTCCGTCAGACCCACAGTCTTTCTAGCCACTACCACTACTGCCGCCGCTACCGCTTGATACCCCCCCTGGCCGGCCATCGCAACCGACCCCGACCATCCGCTACTCGCCCCCGCCGAGCACGAGCCACGGCGCACCGCACCGCGCCGTCATGCCCAGCGCCGTCCCTCTGCAGGCACGCCGCGCCGACGCCGGCGATGGTGACGATCCCGAAGGCGAGGGCGAGGCCCAGTGGAGCACCAAGGACATCTACTGGCGGGGTCAGCCCGCCAAGATCATCACCCAGAACCGCAACGGACCGTGCTCGCTCATCGCCCTCTGCAACGTCCTCCTCCTCCGCGGCGAGGTCCACCTGACGCCGCCCGACCGCCCCGTCGTCAGCTACTCGTACCTCTCGCAGCTCCTCGCCGACCACCTCCTCGCACGTTCCGCGTCCGACCCCTCGCTCGACCTCGGCGCCGCGCTCTCGATCCTGCCCCGAACCCAGCGCGGCCTCGACGTCGACGTCTGCTTTGCCTCCCACGACGCCTTCTCCACCACCCGCCCCGCCGCCGACGCCGACGCTCCCAGCCCAAGCGACCAGAGCGACAGCGGCGCGGGGGAGCTCGCCCTGTTCAAGCTCTGCGGCGTGCCCCTCGTCCACGGCTGGCTCGCCGACCCCGCCGATTCCCAGGCCTACCAGGCCGTCCTGCAGGCGGGCAGCTACAACCGCGCCGTCGACGTCGTCGTCCAGGGCGACGAGATTGCCAAGGGCGCCGTCGTCCAGGATCGCGGCGTCGGCGCCCTGGCGAGTCAGCTCGAAGCCGCCTCCCTCTCCAAGGCACCTGCTGCCGCGCACGGCGACGGCGCCACGGCGGACCCCAGCTCCTGGTCCGAGCACGAGGCCGCCCAGGTCCACCAGGCCCTCGTCGTCCAGCAGTTTCTCGACTCGACATCGACCCAGCTCACCTACCACGGCCTGTTTGTGCTGGCGCAGGCCATTCAGCCCGGCCAGCTCGTCGCCCTCTTCCGCAACTCGCACGTCTCGGTCCTCTACTGCCGCCTGCCCGACGAGGGCGGCGCAGATTCCGATGCCACGCCCAACCTCTTCACCCTGGTGACCGACTCGGCCTTTCTGATGGAGGACGAGATCGTGTGGGAGAGCCTGGTCGACGTCGACGGCGCGTCGAGCGAGTTCTTTGACGGCAAGCTGCGCAAGGCCACGGTCCGCGGCGGCGGCGACTTTGTCGGTGGCCGCCAGGAGGGTGGCCTCGTCGACGGCAGCGGCGGGCCCACGTCCCAGCAGATCGAGGACGCCGACTATGCGCTGGCCGTCCAGCTGCACCAGCGAGACCAGGACCGGCTGGAGGATGCGAGGCGCAGGCGCCAGTTCCGCAACGGGGCCGGAGGCGGCGTCGTCCCCCGGCCGGGAATGGGGCAAAGGCCACAGGGCAATGCACCTGGGTCGTCGTACGACGGGCACCGGATGGGAGCGCACAATGGCTACGATCCGGGCTACGCCGCAGCAGCGGCGGCCGCATCCGCGCCCATCGTCCCTACCGAGGTGTTTACCACGATGCGGTACCAGGTGCAGCCGGTCCGGGCCGACGGCGCTGCGGTCGGAGGGGCTTCCCTGATCGACATGGACGGCACGGCGCAGGGTCCCATCTCGCGAGCCGATGCCGATGCGCTCGTCGACGCGATGCTGCCCGACGAGCTCGTTCGCCGCAAGAAGATCGGAGCAGCGGCGCCGGCGACGGCAACGGCAACGGCGATGGCCGGACCGTCTGCGCCCAGCACGAACCCGTTCCTGGCGGAGGGCGAGATTGTGCAGCAGCCCGTCGTGGCTGTGCCTGTCCCGCCAACGAACCCGTTTGCCCCCGCGATGGCCGCCGCAGCTGCTGAAGAGGCTGCGCCGCTCGACCCGGTCGTGGCTTCGCACCGCCTGGCCCGCCACGTTCCGCTCCTCTCTGCGCATCTCGAGCGCCTCGAAGTCTCGGCGGGCGCCATGTGCCGCATCTACCCGCAGGCGTGGTCGGCGACGCTGCTCAAGCAACGCCGCGTGCTGGAAAAGCAAGAGATCCTGCGCGCCATCGACGAGGCCGTCTCGAGCGCACCGCCGGGCGGCAGCGAGGTGCGCGGCATCCGCGTGGCCATCAAGCGCGGCGGGCGCATCGAGGTGCACCTGCGCGACCTGACGCCGTTCCCGTCGTCGTCGAGCCTGTCGGGCGACGCCGACGGCGGGCTGGCGGGCCGAGCGCCGGCGCCGAGCGTGCGCATCGACACGGAGCCGACGCGCGTGCGGATGCTGGACCTGGAGCCGGTCGTGTTCAACAAGACTGACGCGCGCGGCTTCTACGAGGCGGCCAAAGTGCGCGCGTCGGCCGACCCGTCGGTGCTGAGCGGCGTGCGGCCCGAGGACGGGCGGTGCTTTGACGTCATCCTGTGGACCGATGAGGCGCTCGAGGGCGTGCAGGGAGGGACCCCAGCCGATGCGGGCGCGAGCGCGAGCGGTGCCGAGGCGCAGGTGACTGAGAGCAGCATCGCAAACGTTGTCGTCGAGCTGCTCCCGCCCGGTAGCGGCGCGGGTGCCCCCTCGCGGTTCGTGACGCCGCCGACGCAGCTGGGCATGCTTGACGGCCCGCTCCGGCGTCGCCTGGTCGACGAGGGGCTGATCGACGAGGAGGCCGTGGCCGTGTCGCGGCTGCGTGCGCTCGTGGCGCGCGGCGAGGCGCGGGTGTGGCTGTGCAACTCGCTGCGCGGCGTGTGGCAGGTCGAGCTGGTCGACAATCTGGCCTTTACGCTGCCTCCGGCCGGATCCCAGGGTCAGGCGGCCATGGCGCCGCGTCGGCGCGACGAGAACGGCGGCGAGGCCAAGAAGCGCTTCAGCAGCTTGATGCGCAAGAAGTCGTC
>NW_006920896.1:33498-37311 GCF_000417875.1 Pseudozyma flocculosa PF-1
GGCAACGTCCCACCGACGCGATCCCAGCGGCAACGGCGGCACTGGGGCCGGGGCCGGGGCCGGGGCCGGGTCCGGGGCCGGGTCCGCCGAGACTGACCTGACGGGCGGCAAGAAGAAGAAGGGCGCCAAGGGCAAGGACGACAAGTGCGTCGTCATGTAGCCGGGCGGCGCCGCCCGCCGCCTGTTGGCGCGCACTCTGTGCAACATAGATCCGTACTCCGCATAGCATCCCCTCGTCTCGTCTGCTCTTCTTTTTCTCCCTCGTCGGCCCGCTCGCGGCCCACACTCGTCTTGTCGCCTCGGCACGCATCGCATTCGAAAGCATCTGTCTATATTGCACTGCGTCCGTCCGCATGCCCCCCAAGCGGCGGGATGGCGGGCGCGTCGTCAGTCGGCGTTGCCCTCGAGGACGTCGCGGAGGAGGGTATCGAAGGCGTCGGCGTTGTCGAGGTAGATGTGGTGACCGCTCGAGGGGACGACGAAGCAGGAAGATCTAGGCTGGTCGTGTGCGCGGTTGGCGTTGAGGATACGAACGCATCGTCGACCGCCGCTTACGTCCATCCAGTCGTGCTGGCCGTACATGAAGGCGATGGGGATGCCGGCGAGGGAGGAGATGCGGTCGACCATGGGAAGACGGGCGAAGGCACCGGGTTTGAGGAGGTGGGCTAGACAGTATTCTCCGCTACCGCGGCTCATGAAGATGGCCTGGCAGTAGCTGTGTAGCGTCCACAGCTGGTCCTGCGGCAGCGCCCCGAAACGACGCGACGTGTACTTGCCTGCGAAATAGGGGCCGAAGAAGAACGAGGATCGGAGGATACCAAAGGGAGAAAAATTCTGCTCCCACAGGTAGGCAAAGAGGGTGCGCGACGTCTTTGAAAAGCGCGGCGGCTCGTGCGTCGATCGTTCGGGCGCGCTCGATTGGCCTTTGCGCGATACGCTGCTCCCGCTCTCGGTCGTGTCGCTGCGCTGCAACGTCGACGCGCCGGCGCCGGCGTTGGCATCGAGGTCGTGCCCAGCCTGACGCGAGGGCGGCACTATGTTCTGCTGCGGCTTCTTGACTTCCTCCTGTACGCGCTGGATGCCCTCGTCCGCCGTTGCCGTCCCCGCCGCCGGTTGCGACTGCTGCTGCCCCTGCTGCTGCTGCTGCTTGGCTGACGCCGACGCCGACGCCGACGCCGACGCCGACGCCGAGTCGGTGGCCTCGACGGGCGCCTGTGGGATGCCGACGGGGCTGACGAGGACGAGGCGCTGCACGCGCTGCGGGTAGCGGAGCGCGTAGGCGAGCGAGAGGTAGCCGCCGAGCGAGTGGCCGACGAGGACCATGCGGTCGATGCCGAGCTTGCGGCGCCACTCTTCGAGCGAGTCGACAAAGAAGCTCTCGGCGGCGAGGACGCGCGACTCGGTCGTCTTGAGGCTCGACGCCGGGATGTGGAAGCTGGGGCGCGACGAGCGGCCCATGCCGAGCCAGTCGAGGGCGTAGAGGCGCGACGCGGGCAGCGACGCCAGGCTGCGCAGGTTCTGGAAGAAAAAGGCCGTCCCGGCGCCGTAGCCGTGCAGCAGGACCACCTTGGTCTCGCCCTCGATCCGTGCCCGGTTGGCCTCCGAGTAAGGCAGGCCGATTTCCAGCATGTTGATCTTGCGCCCCGCCGGCGGAGTGTACCCGCCGCCATTGACCAGCGCCTCGGCCGTTGTCGCCGTCGCTCCGCCGGGCTGACCGGACGGCGCCTCGAGGTTGTCGTTGAGGATCTCGTCGCTGCTGGAGCCGCGATGGCGGTGCGCTGCGGCGGCCGTGTCGTAGACGCGCTCCTTGAAGCGGGACAGGGTCGAGCCGTCACCCAGAGACGACGACGACGACGACGACGACGAGGCCGGGCCGAGATCGACAAAGCGGATGGCGCCCACCTTGCCGTCGTCTGCCTCGCGCGTGGCAATCGTCACGCGGTCCTCTTGGCGTCGGCGCCATAGCCAGCCGAGGCGAGAGGGCGTCTCCGTCGAGGCCGAGGTTGAGGAAGAGGGCTGGTGGTGGTGCTGCTTTTGCGGAGTCGAGGAGCCGCTCGACTGCCGCTGCTGCTGCCTGGCCCTCTCGAGTGCACGCGCCAGGCCCCTGCCCTCGCCAAGGGGTCCGTCGTCGGCGGGGGCATTCGCAACGGTTGCGCCGCCAAAGTAGCCGCTGGGGCGGTAGAGGTGCAGCTCTGCGTGCGCGGCGTCCTCGACGGGTTTTGCGCGCCACCAGGCCTGGATCGACGCCTTGAACGACGAGGGGATGGGCGGGGCGGCGTAGGTGTAGCTGGGGTCGAGAGAGGTGGCGCTCGCGGTGGACGCGGAGGTGGCTGCTGCGGTGGCGGCCAGTTGTGGATCCGACGAGGAGGCGGGGGGCACGGGCGTCGAGCTGCCGGATGCGACGGTCGAGTGGGGTGCCGTGTGCGACATGGCGAGGCGTGAAGGTGAGGGTCGGGGCGAGGGCCGGGGGAAGGGGGAGAAGGACGACAGCTCCAGACGCTGACGCTGGACAACGAGCAGACGCTGGGGGAGGGTGCGCGGCCAAGCTGGGCGCGGGGGCATGCACGTCTGTCGGCGGGGCCGAGGGCAGTGCCACAGCGCAGGTTCGAGATGGTGGAGCACGGTGCGGGGTTGGAGGTGCTGGAGGGGAATCGATGAAGATGAGGTCGAGATGGCCTCGCCCCCTATTTGAGGTCAACGTCGCCCGACGGCGGTGAGGCTTCGGGAGGCGGGCGAGGCGAGGCGGGCGAAAGGGGGGGGCGATCCCGTCCGTCCGTCCGTCCGACCCTGGGGCCGATGACACACGGCAGCGGCTAACGGCTATGGCCTGCGCAGCGCTGCGCAGCTCAGCCTGGCCCGGCCACGGCAGCGGAGAGAGGGGCGTAACCAAGGCGTGGCGTGGCTTGGCAGGCCGGCCCGCGCCTCGTAGCCTCTCCCTCCACCTTGCTTTGGACCCCGCCCCCCGCCCCCGCCGTCCCTTTTCGCCCGGCAGCCCACTTCGACGTCGACGTTCGGCATCTGCTTCCGCTTCCTCCGCAACGTTTCCGCCGGCACCCCGCCTGCCCAACCTCAGCGTGCACATACAGCGCCTCGCCTTCCCCTTCCCCATCCCCAGACCTGGACCTGGACCTGGCCTGCTCGCGCCCCTCAACTCCATCGGAAGCCACGAGGTACGACCCATCGACCGACCCACGCTCCGTCTGACCTCAGCCCGCCGCAGACATGCAGGCACACACCCAACACCCTTTGACGAAACGACTCCCGCTGTAGGAAGCATCGCTTGGTGCATTCGTAGAAAACGAGCGTTGGCAAGGCAGGCCAAGGCAAGGTAAGGTGAGAGAGTCCGTCGTGCCGCTGTGCGTTCGACATCACCGCTGCGGAGCGGATGGCGGTCCCCTGACCGCCGCCGCCGCCGCCACCACCTCCTGATCGCCATCGACATCGACATCGACATCGCCCGACTCGAGCATCCCGTCGAGCTTTTCCAGCAACGCGTCGAGCCGCCCCTCTATGCCGTCGGCGGCGCCCTCGGCCGCCTCGAACCGCCGCATCAGCTCCTCGACCGACACCTCCGTATCCCCCCGCGCCGCCCGCTCGCCCGCGTCCGCCCCCATCGCCAGCACCGGGCCCAGCAGCGCACGGTCCTACGCCGTCAGCGAAGACAGCAGCGCAGACAGGTCGTCGCCCGACGCCTCGTCGCCGCTCGCTGCTGCTGCCGCTCCGCCGGACGACGGCGCTCCTGTCGCTGGTGCCGCACCGCCGGCCCCGACGCTTGTTGCCGCCGGTACCGTCGCGGCGAGCGCCGCCGATGGC
>NW_006920896.1:37381-38940 GCF_000417875.1 Pseudozyma flocculosa PF-1
AGCCGCGCCTGCGCCGACCACCTTGGACGACGACGCCGTCCGCGACGTCTCGGGCCTCTCGACAATCGGCGACAGCGCCGGCTCGGCACCCGCAGGCGGAGCCGAGAACGGGAAGCCGCCGCCCTCGAACCCGGATGGGCTGCTGCTGCCCGTCGAGCTCGTGCTGCTCGCCTCGGTCGCCACGGGGAACGTCGAACCTTGGCTCGACGGCGTCGGCGGCTCCACGCCCACGTGCTTGATCCACGCCCCGATGGCGCCCAGGTAGCCTTCGTGGCGCAGGAAAAAGGCGCGCTTGGTGCCCTTGCTCCAGAAGCGGATGGCGTACGACAGCGTCGAGATCGTCGCCTGGTGGCCCCGGATAAAGCAGCCGCCAAAGTAGATGCGGTCGAGGTTGTACTTTTCCGCGTTCATGTAGCTGTCCAGAGGGGCGAGGCGAGGAAAGGGGCGAGGACGGGTCAGTACATAGCCGGGCCACTGCGCGGGCCAGACCGCCAAACACCCACGCAATCTGCCCGATGTTGTTGCTGATGGCGTAGAGGAGGCTCTTGCAGATGTCCTCCTGGCGGAACTTTTTGCGCCTGCTGTGGGCGTCGCGCGGCGGGTCCGGGTCGCTTCGGTCCTTGCGAAAGACCTTGCCAAACGACGAGGCGATCGTCGACGACTTGAGTCCGAGGTGGTTGAGGCCGACGGAGCCGTAGATGTCGCCGACCATCATGTCGACGTTGGCGTTGTCGCCCTGCTCGGACAGCTCGAGCATCTCGTCGAAGCTGTCGGCGTCGGTGAGGAGGCTCAGCAGGCCCCACAGCGTGCCGCCGCCGAGGCTGGTGCCGCTGACGCGCTCAAACTTGCCGAAATCGTCGACCTTGATGATGCTGACGCCGGAGCCGATGTTGACCAGCAGGCAGGGCAGCTTGGGCGACGGGTGCGAATCAAAGACGGGCGCGTAGAGCGGCGGATTGGGGCTGGGGCGGGGCAGCGGCTGCTGGAGCGGGATGCTGGAGCGGAGCGCCTGGGCGTCGGCGCGCGCCTCGGCCGAGGCGGGCAGCGGGCTGTGGAGCGCGGCGACGAGCTCGTCGCTGTACCAGAACACCTCGTCCGGGATGAGGGTGATGAAGTTGAGGCCGGTGATGAGGCAGGCCATCTCGTCCTCGCGCTGCACCTCGATGCCCAGCTCGGCCTCGAAGAGGTCGTAGAAGAGGTGGGCTCCGCCGCCGGTGGCCATGAGCTTGACGCCCCGGCGCATGTCGTCGATCGAGACGCCGTTGGCGCGGGCGCTGCGCTCGATGAGCTCGCGCAGGAAGCGAACGCACGACTCGATGTCGCCCGTCTCGAACTTGACAAAGTTGAGGCGGCCGCCGGGCAGCGCGGCGGGCAGCGACCTGCGCTTGAGGAGCGTCGAGTGGATCGAGGGCGCGCACACGTTGGGCGAGCGCAGGATGGCGGTGGGCGTGAGGGTGCCGCTGGGCATGTTGCGGTCGTAGCCGTAGCCGTGGCCGTGGCCGTGGCTGCCCGACGACGAGGCCGACGAGGCGCCCGGCGGCGGCGTCTGGGGCCAGGCC
>NW_006920896.1:39169-48576 GCF_000417875.1 Pseudozyma flocculosa PF-1
GAGTGCAGGCCCGGTTTGCCGGCGGCCGGCGCCGCAGCGCTGCCCCAAGGCTCGCCTGCGAGGGGCGACGAGGGCAGCTCGGGCGACGCCGTGGGGCTCTGAAAGGGCGAGCGGTCCGAGGTGGAGCGGGAGCGGGTAAAGTAGACGACCTTGGCCAGCGAACCGCCGACGTCGACGGCGATGTGCGAGACGGCCTCGATGTGGTTGGGCAGGTAGATGTCGCGGCTGTCTCGCTGGTCCGGGCTCGAGGCGCCGTCCTCCATGATCTTGGCCCCGCTGCGTGGGAGGGGAAAGCGAGGGTGTCGAGGGTCAGCGGGAGGGATGGGACGGAGGCAAGGCGGATGGGCCACAGGGGGAGAAGAGAGGAGAGACGCACCGGGTGTCGACAAAGATTTCTACCGGCGGTGCCGGAAAGGTCTGGAGGCTGTTCATCTTGGCAAGACGCGGCGGCGGCGGAGAGAGGGCCGCCGGTGCGGTGCAGCGGTATATTGAGGTCTATGCGGGCGGACGGGGTGCGATGCTGCGAGTGCCGAGGACCGAGACCGACTGCGAACGATGGTGCCGGTCGGATTGCAGACGGCGGGGTGGCCTTCGGATACGGCCTTGATGGACGAGCGCAGGTGCAGTATCCGAGCTGCGATTCCAGGGAGGGCAATGGCAGGGCGAGGGCGAGAGCAGCAGGCGGTGCGAGAGGGATTGGCCGCGGCGGATCGAGGCGGATATAAGGCTGCCCGGGGGGAGGGGTGCGCTGTTGCCTGTGGTCGCAGCGACGGCGATGACCAGTCGCTCGCCTCGAGGTCGAGCTTGAGGGAACCGCGGGCGAGCGAGGGGCCGTTGGGCAGCGATCCGGGTGACGAGGTTGATGCCGGTGGTGTTGACAGTGGTGGTGGTGGAGGTGGTGGTGGTGGTGGTGGTGGTGATGGCGGTGCGAGGAAGCAAGGAGCGGGCCCAGGGCGACACCGGAAGTAGGCCGACTGCTTGGCCCGGACGTCGACTGCACACCCAACCGAGCGGCAGGCGGGCCCATCCCTCTGCTGCGTCCCACCGAAACACACACACACACGCAGAGAGAGAGAGAGAGGGTCCGACCGGCCGGCCGGACAGAGAGCGAGCGAGCGGTGGGGCGCTAGCCTCTGCTCGGCCAAAAAAATCCACCATGCACGCATCCAAAGGCCAACCCAGCAACCCCCGCTCGTCGTTGGTTGGGCCGGCCGCCCTGCCGGACAAACGGACAAACCGGCCTCCCCAGGCGGCTTCGTCGACACACCCACCGGTGATTGGGCCACGCCCGCACGCCAGCGACCCCCCCAACCTTGTGCCGCAAGAAGCCCCGCCCCGCCGTGCCACGGCCCACACGAGCACGTCCACGGCCACGCCCCATCCTAGCCATGCGCATGGCCACCCTCATCCCGTCCATACCCACTGGATCGGTCGTTGGCACCCTCCCCCCGCCCGCACGCAAAAGAATCAATCAAAAAGTGATCTCTCCCAGGCTCGAACTGAGGACCTCCTCCGATGAACCAGTCGTACATCCACGCGGGACAAGGCTTGTTAAGGAGACGCGCTGACCAACTGCGCCAAGAAACCCGTCGATGTCGGCCGGCCGGACTATTGCTGTTATAGACCGTGTATTGCTCTTGACGACAGTGAAACCACCTCGAACGAGGCTGGAATCACGGCACAAAGACGGACGAAACAAGGATGAAGAAAGGAGGTGGTAGATTTCCGTGCCGCCATCATCCGCCTCAACCCGTTGAGAACCGACGACGACAACAAATAGTATCTACAAGAGGGGGGTGAAAAGGGGGTGGGCAGCGACCGAGTGCGCGCAGAGAGAAACAAAAGTTGAAGAGAAGCCAGAGCGGGCGGGGGAGGAAGGCTACGGCCCTCGATCGACCAGGAGAGGGCCGTGGACCTTCACCCGCATAGGCGACAGTGTGAAACGAAAGAGAGAGAGAGAGAGAGAGGAGGAGAGAGGAGGAGATCCGCCGCTAGCTACAGGTATGCTACAGCGGGGCAGGGACGGGTGGAGGGGGCCCGCGGGAAAAATTCCGGCTGGGGCGCGACGCGTCAGGGCTGACACCCGGCAGCCAGCTGAGCCCAATATTCGCCGCAGCATCGCCTCAACGCCTCTACTTGCAGGCGGCAAGGTTCTGGTACTTGCCCATGCTGTAACCGTCCTTGCCAAGCGCAAATCCGTTCAAGAGGCTAAACAGATAGTCGAGGTTGTTCTGTGCGTGGCAGTTTCCTTGCCAGCGGGCGGCAGTGGCCTTGGCCACGGTGAGGCCGGGCTGCCATCCGTTGTACTCTCCGATGGCCTGGAGGACGTTGCCACCGCAGCTGTCGATGCGGTCCCGGAAGTACTTGGCGCCGGCGTTGACGTTGAACGCGACATCCTTGCAGTTGCCGCCGGGAGCGCCGCCGCACTTGTCGGGGGTGATCTGCATCAGGCCCTGCTCGCCATTGCCACCAGTGACCGACGGGTTGCAGGTCGACTCCTGCATAGCGAACGACATGAGGATGGTGGCCGGGATGTTGTGCGCCTTGCCGGCCTGCTTGAAGGCCCAAACAATGGGCTTGCACGGCGCGAAGGTCTCACTGTTGACAGCCTGGTCGGCGTCGATGACCTTGAGCTGGTCAAGGGTGACGTGCGGGGGCTTCCAGCCGCCGGCATCGATGCCGCAGTTGAGCCAGTCCTGAGAACCGTTGGGGTACTTGTCGCTGGCGCCGCTGGAGCCACAGGTGCCGGTCATGCCAAACAGGCCCTTGCCAGAAGAGCTGCTGGACGACGACGACGACGACGAGGAAGACGAAGACGACGACGACGACGACTCGCTGTGGCTCTCGGACTCGGACTGGGACGACTCCTGGTGCTTGGACTCGGACGAGGTGGCGACGTTGGCCTTGCCGCCCTCGGCGGCCTTCTTTCCTGAACCGGCAGAAGAAGAGGCCTGCTGCGACGACGACGAGTCCTTGGACGAGTGCGACTCGCTCTGCTGCTGCTGCTGCTGCTGCTGCTCGCTCTGCGACTGCTGCTGCTGCTGCTGCTGGGACCACTCGTTGTTGGACTTGGCGTCCTTGTGCGCCTTGTGCTTGGTGGCGTGGGTGGCCTTGGCGGCGTGCTTGGTCTTGGCGCGGCACTTGCGCTTGTGCGCCTTGCCGTGGCGCTTGTCGAGCGTGCCCGACGACGCGTTCTGGCGGTGGTACTCTTCGACGATGGCGTTGCGGCGCTCCATCGAGAGCGGGTGGCGCGACAGGGCCGGCAGGTCACGCTCCGACAGCTCGGCGCTGGCAGACGACGCGGCGACGAGCGCCGTGGCGAGCAGGGCGAGGAACTTCATGATGCGCTGGATTGCAAATGGAGAGGGGAGATTGAGAGATCCGAGGCGGTGATGGACGATGCAGAGAGAGAGTGATGGCGTTGCCACGATGCTGGATCGACGGAGCAGGGAGGGTCGGGGTCGGGGATGGGGCGGGGCGTGGCGGGGTGGACCGAGAGGGAGAGACGGGTAGGAGAGAGGTCGGTTGGAGAGGTGAGAGAGGGACTTTGGTGGACCAGCCGTGCAAAGAAGCCTCGAGGACGATGTTTTGTATATAGGGCGGGGCGGAAGCGGAAGGGAGGTGGGGGTTGTGGTAGTGGTGAGAGGGACAGAAGGTGAAGGAGCGAGGAACGAGACGAGACGAGGACAGGACAACGGCAAGCAGACGGAGGGCAACAAAGCCAGGGCGTGGCGTCGGGTTGGCAGGGAGGAGGGGGACGGACACGCAGGACGGGGCGCCAAGACGTCGACTCGGCGGGCACAGGTGCCCAGGTGCCCAGGTGTCCAGGTGCCAGGCGGGACAGACACAAAGCGCTGGCGAGAGGCCCCACGCTGGCAGACGGTCGGGACCAAGGAGAGTGCAAGTACGGCAGCGCAGCAGCCTTAGGCCTGACGGGAGCCGACGACCCGTCAGACGAGACGAAACGCCCAACAAACGAGGAAAAGGGGCCACCAGCAGCAGCCTCTGCCCCCCGCCCCCGACCGCCCTTTGTCCGGCTCTCGTTTCGCCTCTTTGGCCTTCATCTGGCCCGCTCTCTGTCTCTTTCTCTGTTCATCTGCCTTGAGCTCTGGTCGTCGCAAATCCCGCGCCGCAGCAGCAGCTTCTTCAGGCAGGCGCGTGTGAGGCCAAGCATGAACCGAATCGGACGTACGCCCCTTCGTCGTCGTGCCAGGAGGTGCTCGTCTGCTCCCCCGTCTCTCTCGGCCCGCAGGCATGCACGCACGCGTATGGGACGTATGTACTGTATGCTCGCCCGCCGCGCTGCGCCAAGCCATGCCCTGCCTCCTCGATCGTTCTCGGCAGGCATGTCCAAGTGCTTGCCTTCTTGGCCGCCGAGACGGCGCGGCGCAGCTGGGCGTTGCTCGCTGCCGCCGTCGACCTCCATACCGTGCCATACCGACATGTCGGGAGCGTTCCTCTCGTTCCTTGATCGCCCACGCGTGCACAAACACACACGCACACACAAGCGCGTACGGTGCGCTCTTGGTGCTCGTCGATCGCCTTTGTCGTCGTCGTCGTCGTCGTCGTCGTCGACATTCTTCGCGTGCTTTTGTGCGCAGCAGATGTAGGACAGGCGCTCGGGCCTGTCAGGTCAGGTACGCCGGGGCTTGGGGCCACGCCGCGCTGCGCTGCGTCGGGGCGGAAAGCCTGTTTTGCAACGCCGCCGCCGCCGCCGCCGCCGCCTGGTTGCACAGCGCGGTGATCGGGACGATGTATGGCCGGACGGACCGGCACCAACGCCGGCGCTGGGCCCGTAGTGTACGACCCACTCGCCACACGGCGGCCCGAGCG
The DNA here is from genome assembly GCF_000417875.1 of Pseudozyma flocculosa PF-1. Taxonomy (NCBI): domain Eukaryota; kingdom Fungi; phylum Basidiomycota; class Ustilaginomycetes; order Ustilaginales; family Ustilaginaceae; genus Pseudozyma; species Pseudozyma flocculosa. The sequence continues at coordinate 44,003 of NW_006920896.1, forward strand.
CAAGGCGGCCATGGCCGTCCGCGCTTCCATGACACTACCGGTACGTACGGTAGCATGACCATGTAGCCCGTGCCGCTGCAGGCAGCCTAGAACGCGGTGGGCGGGATCATAACCTCATGGGGCCAAGCAAGAGAAGCCTTCTCCAGAGCGACGTTGGTACGATGCGATGCGACACTTTTGTGCCGCAGCCGTGGCTAGCACATGCAGCCAGCACCAAAGTCACACACACTCGCGCTAGCCTTGGTCTCGGTCCGTGACGGCACCAATTCATGATTGCGGAGCCGGCTGGTCAGCGGGCCTCAGCTTGCCTGGTGACGGCAAGGTGGCGCAGCGTGTCAGGACGTTTGTGTAGGTGTGACTTTTGAGACTTCGGAGGTCGCTGCGGTTTCGGGATGAGAGCACACGTACGGATCTCGCTCGCTGACCTCGCGACGGGGGGTTGGCACAAGAAGAGCACACTCGGAAGCGCTCTTGGAGCCTTAGCGGCATCGCTTCTGCACCATGCACCACCTCGCGCGGCGCTAGCCCGGCCTAGCCTACCTGCTGCTGGTTGGTTCACCGGCAGGCACAGCCCGTCGTCCCTTTCATCTTGGTGGCGGAACCAGCCCTCGCGCGGCTCGTGCGCGAAGATCTTCCAAGGCGACGGCACAGCCGCACGAGGCACAGCTATGTAATTGGGCTGCTGCGGCCGAACTGAGCTGCGGAATCCAGGTCGCGGTCACCGCAGAGGAACGAAGTCGACTCTCCCCTCCATCCAGCGGTCGTCTGGTCGTCAGCCGCTGTCCAGTGAGCGCCCGAGAGCCAGAAGAAGAGGCCAAACGACGCCATCGATTCTTATGGGCAAGAAGCTGGAAGGCGAGGTTGCCGAAGGTTCTCGTCGGTCAGCGTTAGTGATAAAGAGGCGATCGCAAACTGCGCGGTGGTGCAGAGACGCAGTGAACATCAATCGCGAGATGCACTAGGTACATGTACCGAGCAGGGTAGCGCCGGCATCGACGTCGTCGTCTTCACCAAATGAACGGAGCGCCAGACGCCTTGGGGACGACGCAATGAGGGTGGCGCGGAGGGACGTTGTTGCAGGCCAGAGTTCGAGAGTGGCCCATGCGCGAGTCGACGCTCGGAGCCGCATCGCCGAGGTCCTCCTTCTGTGACCCGACCGGGCCCAGACGCTCTCGGGGGGAACTCGACTGCTGAGCGGCGCTTGTCCTCGCTTCCATCGCTTCGCCCTTCGACCACCACCATCATTGCCAGAGTCGCGGCCTTCGGTACCTCCAGCAGCCAGCAGGAGGCCCAGCGGCATCTGTCAATGTCAGGCGAGTGTCGGAGCTGTTCCTTGTCATGAGTCGTGCTGATGCCCCCGATACTTCGATGACGGCCCCGTGCCATCGTGTAGCGCTGCCAGTGTACGGCCGTCTCTTCGGTCCTCACGGGCGCCCATTACAACTTGAGAGATCATGGGACGGCGCTAGCAGGCAACTCGAGGATGCAGCGAAGGACAGAACGCCGCCTGCTTTCGATCTGCCCGCGATACACTCGATCCATGTCGGGATGATGGTTGCAAGCCCCTACTCCGTGAAGCTCGCCGCCGGCCAGGCTCTATAGCGTGGCACGGCGAGAGGGTCGTATTCCGCCATTCTGAACGCCGATAAAGTGGCGATCCCGACAGGATCCAAGCGATCAGGCCGCAGGAGTTGTTGCGTGGCATCCCCCATTCCCATGTTCTCGTGGTCGCTCCGGCTGTCTGGCAGACTCGCCATCGCCAGCACAGCTGTTTCGCCCACCACTTGCTTCCTGCTCTGGGTCTTAATCGACGCGATCCCTTGACTTCAGCCCAGACGACGACATGAATGGCTCTTTCGACACTGCTGCCACCGACCCGTGACTTTCCGCGACGATACCTGCGCCTCAGCCCGACGGCTCTTCCCGGCCACCGCTCTCGCCCTTTTCCCATTGTAAGGTACGCACTTGGCTCGCCGGGCTCGCTGGACGCAATCAGATCACCGTAACGAGCATCGTCGTTGTAGAACTGGGCCCAACAAGAAACGCAAGAGCAAGCCAAACGGCGATGTTTCCCAACCACGGCGACAGTCTATGCTCCCTTGTGGCAATTCGAAGCGCCAGAATGTGCCAGGAGCGCTCAAGGATCGTGATAGCAGGGCGTTCTGCGGCGCGAGTGCGTCGGTCTGGCCGGGTAGCGCCGAGGTGAGGGCAAGGCGCAACGAGCGGTCGACTGGGCAGACAAGCAAGGGCCTTTGCCGCATCGAGGAGGCGCACCATCCCAGCCTGCGAGGCCCTCGACGTCATCAACATACGCCCCCGCACCGACACAGCGGGACCGTCCAGGGTGTCCGACGAGACGATCCAGCTCTGCTCCGAGGTCCTGAGCGGTGAGCGGCGCATCCTGTACAGCTACAAAGAAGATTGCGAGGGTGAGGGTGCGGGCGCGGACGAGGACGAGGACGAAGACGAAGACAACTAGTTAGGCACAGCAGCCTTGCTCACCAGCCGCAAGGATGCCCAACACCGGTCCTTTGCCCTGGCTTCTCCTCCGACCCTGCGCGCCTTGTGGTACGCCGATTCAGCCCCGCTCTCTGCTTCTGATCCCACAACAGCCCATGCGGTGATCCAATCGGTCGTCGATGTGCTCCCCGGCCCATGCCTACCAAGGCCCCCGGCCTCCTGATGTGCCCGTGCACCGTCAAGCCAAGACCGTCGCGCGATCCATGTTTCGATCCAATCTCGTCCTGATCTCGCGGACCTCTGTCTACCTCGCGGCCGACTTGTATCCATGTCTCTCAATGGTCATGGTCGCACCTTGCCAAACGGCCGAGCTGCTACCTCGACGAGCCCACTGCCGCCCGCGACTGAACCCGAAGATGTCGCCTCGACTGTGTTCGCCACGTTTCAGAGTGTCCAAGGACCGTGAAGCTCTGGTCTCGTCCGAGCGGCCTTGCTCTCTGCTAGCAGGAATGCCCGCCAAGGCAAGGCACTCACCCTCGCCTCGCCGCTGTCCAGTGTGCGACTGACGCTCTTGTCCTCGTGCCGAAGATGGCCTGCTGGCGCCATCGCCAATCTTGACTGACGGGTACAGAGCAAGAATGTCGCAAGAGCAATGCTGAGATGCCCAGGCTGTTTGCATGCTCGCCGCTGGCTGAACATGAGCCTCTTTGCAGCCAATTTTACGCTGAATTCCGTTTGCTCCCTTGTAGCACAACAGGGTGCTGAGAGGGCCAATGGTGGAGAGGGCCGACAGCACAAGAAAACAAAGATGGCTGAACAACTGTTGCTGTCAGGCTGCAGCACCTTGACACAGACTGATGCAGAAGAGGTGTGCCTACAGAAGGTCAAATGCTCAAGCCTCAGCTTGACCTGACATGATTGCAGGTTGCGGCATCTTGGGATTGAGGGGCGAGAGGGGGATCAGGGTATCTACCTACTACTGATGGGGCCGCATCGCGAGCAGCTTCTCTACATACACTGACTGCGTGCCTGTCTACCCACGCATGGCGAGGTGGCCGGGCTGCCCGAGCGCATTGTACTCGAGGTGGACATAGGCGCGCTCGACGCCCTCGACGCTCTCGATGCAGTAGGTGACAATCTCTCCGAGGTCGTGGGCCTCCTTGAGCGAGATCGACTGCGGGAGTACGACGTCGGCCTCGGCGATGTAGTCGTCTCCGGCGTGGAAGAGGTCAAAGGCCGAGACGCTGCGGACCGAGTTGAAGCGGGTGACGAGGTAGATGCACTTGCTCACCTGCTCGGGCGGGGCGACTGCGCCGCTGAGCTTCTGCAGCGTCTCGAAGAGGGTGTGGAGCCACTCGTAGATGATGTAGAGCGAGAGGACGATTCCGCCGAGCGGGTCGAGGGCGGGGAATCCGAGGTGGGCGCCGATGATGGGGAAGGTGAGCGAGAGGAGGTTGAAGACGACGTCGTTTTCGGCATCCTGGGCGACGGCGCGGACGCCCGACGACTTGGAGGTGCGGTAGAGCAGCCACATGGCCGTCTTGATGCCGATGGTGGCGAGCATAAAGGCGATGCCGACGAGGGGCAGCGCGGTGGCGGCGTCCGGGTCGGTCTGGCCCGTGGCGAGGACGGTGCGCAGGCGCTGGGCCGACTCGATGAGGACCTGGCAGAACGAGGCAACCATGAGGACGGAAAAGATGACGACGCCCAGCGGCTCGAGGCGCTTCTTGCCGACGGGGTACTTGTAAAAGGTGCGCCAGCTGCGGTAGGCGATGGCCTTGGACGTGGCAAAGATGATGACGGTGCTGAGCAGGTCGAGGGCGCTGTCGACAAACGAGGCGATGAGCGAGACCGAGTTGGACGAGACGACGGCGACGCCCTTGCCGCCGAGGAGCAGCACGTTGACGAGCAGGTTGATGTTGATGGCGAACTGGACCGCGCGCGACGCCTCCTCCTCCTTGTCGCGGTTCGGCACCGAGTCGAGCAGCGCCTGCCGCTCGGCGCTGTGCGTCGAAAAGGGGCGGTTGGGGCGCGACGACGCCGCCGAGGCCGGGTCCAGGCCGGTGCCCGCGGTGGCGCGAGGGCCGTGGGCGACGGCGTGCTCGGGGATGTTT
>NW_006920896.1:48633-50300 GCF_000417875.1 Pseudozyma flocculosa PF-1
GGGCTGCTGCGTCGGCGGCGTGGCCGTGCCGCGGATGGTGGGCGAGCCGGAGCGGGGCAGCGGCGAAATGGCGCCGTCCTTCTGCAGGCTGCCGGGCAGCGTGACGGTCGACTCGGACCGCCGCAGCTCCTCGAAGCGCACCTCCTCGCGGATGCGGTCGTAGAGCTCGGTGGCGCTGCGCTGCTGCTGCGGCTGCGGCGGCGTGCGGATGGCGCCGTAGCCACGGGCGCTGCGTGACGGCCGGCCGCGACGTCGGTCCTTGATCAGGGCTTGCGCCTCAGCCCGGCCTCCGTCGTCTTCGTCGTCGTCGTCGTCGTCGTCATCGTCGCCCTCCTCCTCGTCCTCGTTGTAGCCGTCCTCGTCCTCCTCGGCCAGGTCCGGGTCCGGGTCGATGATGGGCCGACGCCGTTGACCGGCGTGCCTCTTGCGTCCACGCGCGGCCGAAACCCCGCCGCTCTCGAGATCGTGGCTCCCGCTGCTGCCAGCCTGGCCGCCGCCGCCGCCGCTGCCGCTGCTGAACCAGAGCCCGCTGAGGGCGCTGACGGCCTTTTCGCTGAAGCTGCGCTTGAGCCGGCGCGACCCTCGGCGGCGGTCGCCATCTTCGCCGTCGTACAGCGCGCCTCCGCGGATGCTGCCAGAGTCCGAGTCGGTGTCGGTGCTCTCGCCGGGCAGGCGGCCGTTGCGGATGCGCGAGGCGCGGCGGTCGAGGCTCTTCTGGCGCTTCTTCGACTCGTCGTCGTGGACGGCAAAGCGGCGCATGACCTCTTCGGGGAAGCGCGAGTCGAGGATCTCGTCGACCTCCCTCCATCCGTCGAGGATCTCGTTCTGGCGCTCGTAGAAGGCCGTCACGGCGGCGGCCTTGCGCCAGCCGAGCGCGCGCGTGCGGTCGCGGATCTCGTCGGCCGAGAGGCGGTGGTCCTCGTACCAGTTGGAGCGGTAGTCGACGAGCTTGGCCAGCGCCTGCACGTCGCGCAGCGACTCGGCGCGGTCCGGGAAGGCGTGCCCGTGGTGCGGGTGGCGGTGCTTGGCCGACCGGCGCTGCGAGGGGCCCGAGTGGACGCTGGGCGAGTCGTAGCGGAAGAGGGGCAGGCCATCGGCGGCGTTGCCGTCGTCGTTGGCGTGGGCGTCGCCGTCGTCGTTGCCGTTAGAGGTCGAGGGCACGATGCCGTTGGCCTGCTCGGCCGGTGGCGTGACCGGCGCAGGCGAGGCGACGACGGGACGGTCCCGCGGGGAGGCGTTGGATGCCATGGCGGGTTGGCGGCGGGGGATGGCAAGTCGTCGAGCGAGCGTGGATGTCACCGGTCCATGTTCCGCCCGGATGCTGGTCGGTCAGTCGGTCGGTCGCTGAGCGGCGATGGTGGCGAGCGTAGACTTGGAGTCTAGGATCGACGAGTGGCTAGATCGAAGAAGGGCAAGAAGGTGCGGAGGTCGTCGTCGTCGTCGTCGTGGGCCTGCCTGCTTGCCGCCTAGCTCTTCTTTTTGTCTTGGCAAAGAAGCGAAATTTGGCCGCGGTGCAGACCCCATGCGACCGAGGCAGGCAAGGCTCATGGCAACGACAGCAGCAGCGGCGACGGCGGCGGCGGGCAGCTCGAGGGCGGGCGGGGGAACGTGGAGGCCGCCGCCGCTCGCTTGCTCGCCCGCCCGCCCGCTCATGACGGCTTCTGGGC
>NW_006920896.1:50320-53170 GCF_000417875.1 Pseudozyma flocculosa PF-1
ACTCTGGCTCGCTCAGATCACCCTGCTGCGCTGTCGGACCCTCCTTCCTCCCCCTCCACCAGCCTGGCCTAGCCTGGCATCCTCCGCACCATCCTTGCGCCCATCATCTCGACTTCCGCCGTAAGCATTTCGATAAGACCTCTGTCGATAGCGCTTCCGTCGCCACCACCGTCGCCACCGCCACCAACCCCGCCGACGACACGACCGGAAGCGTCGCCGGCGTGGCACCGTCTGACCTCGTCGGCTCATCCGACACGGCGCCGCGTCCGCGCTCCTCGACGTCACGCTGACACCTGTCCGGCTGCTCAACTCGAGCGCCACCGCCACTGCCATCAGCGTCTGACCTCCTGCTGCTGCTGCTGCCGCCGCCGACGCCGCCGCCGTCGCTGCGGCTCAGCCCGCGATGCACGCCCCGCCCGTGCCCAAGCTGGAGCGCGTCGACAACGTGCTCCTCCAGCTCCGCACCGATGCCTCCTGCCTCCGCGGCCACCTAATCCTCACCTCGCACCACCTCACCTTCCACCCTGCGCCGACCGTATCGACCGCCGCGCCCCCGCCTCCACCAACACCGCCGCCCGCCCACCCCATCCCGCACGCGCTCATCGCCCGCGCGACCAGGCTGCCCTCGCTGCGACCGCTCTCGCCAAACGGCTCGCCCGGCTCGCGCATCTACCCGATCGCATTCCACACCAAGGACTTTGACGCCTGCGCGCTCGGCTTCGCCACCGAGGCCGCCCAGGCCGACGTGTTTGAGAGCGTGAGGCACTGCGCCGTCCTGGTCGACGCCTCCCAGCTGTTTGCGTTCTACTACCAGCCGCGCCCGCCGCCGTCGCCGCCACAACCACCAGCGAAGGCGCCTCTAGCGGCCCAGGGGTGGTCGATCTACGATGCCAAGCGCGAGTTCGCCCGGCAGGGCCTCGGCAGCCGCACAAAGGCGTGGCGGCTCACCGACATCAACGCCCAGTACGACTTCTGCCCGTCGTACCCGGCCCTCATGGCCGTGCCCTCGCGGATCAGCGACGCCACGCTCGGGTACGCCTCAAAGTACCGCAGCAAGGCGCGCATCCCCGCCCTCTCGTACCTTCACTGGGCCAACCACGGCTCCATCACCCGCTCCAGCCAGCCCATGGTGGGGCTCAAAAACGCCCGCTCCATCCAGGACGAGAAGCTCATCGAGGCCATCTTTACCTCGCACCACTTTGCCGATCCGGACTCGATGGCCGCCAAGGCCGCCGCAGAGGCCACGGCCAACGCCGGCGCCAGCGGCGGCGTGTCGACGCTGGCCGTCTACGGCGCCACCTCGACCAACCTCATCGTCGACGCCCGCCCCACCACCAACGCCATGGCCAACGTCGCCCGCGGCGCCGGCACCGAAAACATGGAGTACTACAAGGGATGCAAGAAGACCTACCTCGGCATCGACAACATCCACGTCATGCGCGACAGCCTCAACCGCCTCACCGACGCCCTGCGCGAGAGCGAGCCGCCAGCGACGTTTGGCCTGCCCGTCGAGGCGGCCACCTCGGGCGAGGGAGGCTCCGAAGCGGCTGCCGCTGCTGCGACGTCGGCGGCATCCCCGCTGCCAATCGACCCGCACGCGCTGCGTCGCTCCAGCTGGCTCAAGCACATCTCGGCGCTGCTCGAGGGCACCATGACCATCGCCCGCAACGTCCACATCAACAGCTCCCACGTCCTCGTCCACTGCTCCGACGGCTGGGACCGCACCTCGCAGCTGGCCGCGCTGGCCGAGCTCTGCCTCGACCCCTACTACCGCACTTTTGACGGATTCGCCGTGCTCGTCGAAAAGGACTGGCTCAGCTTCGGCCATCGCTTTGCCGAGCGCGGAGGCTACAAGTCCAACGACAAGTTCTTTGTCACCTCGTCCCGCCCGGCGAGCGCACTCGACGACGACGAGCGCCCCGCTTCCGACGGCGGCAGCGACACCGAGGGCGACCGAGCAGCGGGCGGGAATGGAGCGGGAGCGGGGGCAACCACGACGGCGGGGGCAGGAGCGGGCCAGGGCGGAGGCGGAGGCGGAGGCGGAGGGGGCTTCGACGGCCAGGCGGCGGCCAACGCCTTCTGGGGCTTTACCAAGCAGCTGACGGCCAACTTTTCCGCCGCCACGTCTTCGTCGTCGGCGCAGCAGTCGGGCCCGCACCGCGGCTCGCACATCAAGGAGACGTCGCCCGTCTTTCACCAGTTCCTCGACTGCATCTGGCAGATTATGCGGCAGTGCCCGAAGCGCTTCGAGTTTGGCCAAGACTTCCTCGTCGAGGTGCTGCGCGCGTCGCAGGAGTGCCAGTACGGCACGTTCCTGATGGACTGCGAGCGCGAGCGGCTGGCGCCCCGGGACGACGAGGGCCGCGCGCTGCCGCCGCTGCCGAGCCGGACCGTGTCCGCCTGGGACCACCTGCTGAGCGAGTCGAGCCGGCAGCGGTTCCGCAACCCGCAGTACGAGCCCGAGCTCGACGAGCGCGATCCCAAGCGCACCGGCACCGGCACCGACATGGGCGTCCTTTTTGTCGACCCGCGCGACGTGCGCTACTTTGAGCGGCTGTTCAAGCGCGACGGGCAGGAGATGAACGCGGCGCTCGAGAGAGAGGCCGACGAGAGGCGGCGCGCCAGGGAGCGGCTGGAGCGGGCGGTGCGCGGCGAGAGCGTCACGACGCCGCCGGTCCTCGCCGAGGGCGACGCCAACGGCAACGGCGGTGGAGCAGGAACTGCGACGGTGGCCGTCGTCGGGCCGGGCGTCGTATAACTTACGTATTAATAGTATGTCTACTACGAAGTTAAGTTACGGTACTGAAGACGTGCGCCGTTGTAGCCGGCCGGCGACCCGTCCGGCCGGCC
>NW_006920896.1:53454-59747 GCF_000417875.1 Pseudozyma flocculosa PF-1
CCATCGAGGCAGCAGCAGCAGCAGCACCAGGCCGCCAATCCGCGGGAGGTGACCGGCGGTGCGGGCATCGGAGGGCCTCTGGGCCAGCTTGGCGGACCGGCGGCACGAGCAGCGCCAGCGGCGGCGACAGCATCGTCGATGGGACCTGCAGCCTCGACGCACAACCCCTGGGCATCGAACACGGACTGGAGGCGGGAGATGGAGCTGGAACAGCAGAGGATCGGAGGGCGCGGCACTGGCCCGACTCGGATGGGCGCAGCAGGTGGACCGGCGGGGCTTGGGTCGCAGCCAGTGTTGGCGTCGGCGTCGGCCTCGGCGATGGGGACGCCGGGAGCGGACGACGAGGACAAGAAGCCGCTGGACCCCCTGGGGGTGCTGTGAGCGTCGCCGCTGTCGCTGTCGCTGTCGCCGGAGGTAGGCGATTAGAAAGGTGTGCAAGAGCGACTACTACTACGACCTTGTGCGTGCGGTGGCGGCTCGAGCGTCGTTGGAGCGTCTGTGTCTCCCCTGAGCCCGCGCGTGTGCCGTCCGTTGAGATTGCTGAGGGCGAGTCGAGTTGACGAGGCGGGACGAGACGAGGCTGAGCGCGGCGGACGGTGTCGACGGGCGGCGAGGCCGAAGTGCGTGGGCTGCGGCGGGGTGCGCTCCTTGCGTGGCTTGGCCTGTGCCTGGCTGTCCTGCCTTGGCGCGTGGAAAAGAAGGAGCGTAGCGTGGGCCTGTGTCGGTGGTCGGCGGTGCTGCCAAATCGGGGGGCGAGGGCGAGGCGAGGCGAGAAGACCAACACTCAGACAGGCCCAGCCAAGCCACGCCAGGCCACGCCAGGCAAAGCAGCCAGCAGCCAGCAGCCAGCCAGCCAGCAGCCCAGCAGGGACGGCACACGGGCCCACCCGCCTGTAGGCACGCAGACAGGCGTAGGCCGACCACAGGCCAGACCAGACCCGACCGCCCGACAGCCTCGCCCCCGCCGCGCGCCGGTGGCTGGCTGCCTCGTGTCAATCGCAACCTCGCTCGCAGCCTCGCTCGCAGCCTCGCTCTCTACCTCGCTTCCACCCGACCGACCCTCTACTCTCTCATTCCGGCTTCTTCGTCGACGACCGCCAACGGCACGCCTCCCTCTACGCTCCTTTGCTCGGCATCCGTTGACACTACCGCGGCGATCCGCTCGTCGGCCAAAGTCCCAGACACGCCGCACCTCGCCACGGCACACCCAGGACGACCAAGGCAAGATCGACGACGACGACGACGACAGGAGCGACGCGGCATCGACGTTACCTCGTCCGCGGTCCACAACCCTCATATACCGTTGTCTCGTCTCGGCGGGATACCGACGCTTGCCATCCGAGCTGGCGGGAATGCCGTCTCGCTGATCCATCGGCTCATCCCGCTTCTATCCATCAGCATCGTCACACTGCGGCATCTCCGACGCCCGCAGACCGCCTCTTCGACCCGGATCATCCCGACCGCCGGCATCGTACCCGCGCTGTGACCCGTCCCCGGCCTAGCAAAGTCGCAACGCCGCCTCGCTGCGCACCCGCCTGACGAGCAGAGGGCGACGGCGACGACCACACGGTCCCCTGCAGCCCCGCGCCGCCGTGCTGACACGCCGACTTTGCCCGCCCAGACGCCATCGCTCTACCCCGCCGACCGGGCGCAGAGTGCCTGCACACCATGTCGGACGGCGGCAACATCAAGGTCGTCGTGCGGTGTCGGCCCATGAACAGCAGAGGTGCGTACCATCCCCACGAGGCACTGCTCGCCGAGCATCGCCGCCTCACCCGAGCTCGCCTGACGACACCTCGCCCTCGCCCCCCGCTCCCACTTCGCTTCCCTTCGACAGAGAGGACAAGAGGGGCCACCAACCTCATCGAGTTCAACGGCGACAAGCAGGTGAGCATCGCCATCCGGCCCCCCGCCGCCGCTCGGACCTTGGCATCGATCCGAGCTGCCTCCCGCCGACTGACCGCTCCCGCATCCCCTACGCCGCACCGCAGCTGGTCCTCTCGCCGCCGCAAGAGGGCGACACAAAGGAGAATGCCAAGGCGTCCAAGAAAAAGTCGATGCCCTTCTCGTTTGACCGCGCCTACGACGAAAACACCGAGCAGAGCACCCTCTTCAACTACATCGGCATCGAGCTCCTCGAGCATGCCTTCAACGGCTTCAACACGGTGAGCGCCGCCGCCGCCCGGCTGCGGCCAGCGCGACGACGGTCGAGCCCAATCGCCCGCACGTGCTGACCCGCCCCTGCCCCCCGACGCCCGACTCCCCTCATCCCACTCGACAGTGCGTCTTCGCGTACGGCCAGACGGGCTCGGGCAAGTCGCACTCGATGGTGGGCTACGCCGAGGCCAAGGGCCTCATCCCGCTCACGTGCTCCAAGCTGTTTGATGACGTCGACGAAAAGATGGCGTCCGACCCGCACCTCAAGATCTCGGTCGAAGTGAGCTACATCGAAATCTACAACGAAAAGGTGCGCGACCTGCTCAACCCCAAGAACAAGGGCAACCTCAAGGTGCGCGAGCACCCGAGCCTGGGCCCCTACGTCGAGGACCTGAGCAAGCTGGTCGTGTCGAGCTTCCGCGACATCGAGAACCTCATGGACGAGGGCAACAAGGCGCGCACGGTGGCCGCCACCAACATGAACGAGACCAGCTCGCGCTCGCACGCCGTCTTTACGCTGGTGCTGACGCAGAAAAAGTTTGACCCGGGCACCAAGCTCGAGGCGGAAAAGGTGTCGCGCATCAGCCTCGTCGACCTGGCCGGATCGGAGCGTGCCAACTCGACGGGCGCCACGGGCGCGCGTCTCAAGGAGGGCGCCAACATCAACCGCTCGCTGACGACGCTGGGCAAGGTGATTGCGGCGCTCGCCATCGCCAGCGGCGAGCCGGCGGCCAAGGGCAAGAAAAAGGCGGCGCTCGAGAGCTTTGTGCCGTACCGCGACTCGGTGCTCACCTGGCTCCTCAAGGACAGCCTGGGCGGCAACTCCAAGACGGCCATGATCGCCGCCATCTCGCCGGCCGATTACGAGGAGACGCTGAGCACGCTGCGGTACGCCGACCAGGCCAAGAAGATCAAGAACAAGGCCGTGGTCAACGAGGACCCCAACGCCAAGCTGATCCGTGAGCTCAAGGAGGAGCTCGAGATGCTGCGCACGCGCGTCTCGGGCGGCGGCGGCGTCGAGGGCGAGGGGACGTGGGACCCGACGGTGCCGCCCGAGAAGCAGGTGGTGCGCTACCAGACAAAGAGCGGCGAGATCAAGACGGTGACCAAGGCCGAGCTCGAGGAGCAGCTCGAGCAGTCGGAAAAGATCATGAGCAGCCTCAACGAGAGCTGGGAGGAGAAGCTCCAGAAGACGCAGGAGATCCAAAAGGAGCGCGAAAAGGCGCTCGAGGAGCTCGGCATCTCGGTCGACAAGGGCAACGTGGGCGTCCACACGCCCAAGAAGCTGCCGCACCTCGTCAACCTCAACGAGGACCCGCTCATGTCCGAGTGCCTCATCTACCAGATCAAGCCCGGGCGCACCCTGGTCGGCAGCCTCGAGAGCAGCTCCGAGGTCCAGATCAAGCTCAGCGGCACCAACATCCTCGCCGAGCACTGCATCATCCAGAACGACGACGGCGCCGTCACCGTCGAGGCCATGCCCGACAGCATGACGATGGTCAACGGCAAGCGCCTCACGCCCGGCGAGCCCAAGCGGCTGCGCTCGGGCTACCGCGTCATCCTCGGCGACTTCCACGTCTTCCGCTTCAACCACCCGGAAGAGGTGCGCAAGGCGCGCGACCGCGTCAAGTCGACCCTCGCCCTGTCGACGGGCGACGGCGACAACGAGACGCTGGCCGAAGGCGAGTCGCCCGCCACCCGGCCCGACTCGCCCGCCTCGGGCGACGTCGACTGGACCTATGCGCGGCGCGAGTACGCCATCGCCCGCCTCAACGGCCAGGACGTCAACTTCGACAACCTCAACGAGGAGGACCTCGAGAAGCTCTTTGAGGACATTAGCAAGGCGCGCCACAAGAAGTCGATCGTCGGCGGCGGCCGCCCCGAGAGCCGCGCCAGCTTCCTCGACGACAACGCCAGCGAGTCGGCCAGCTCGTTTGTGCGCCACTACTCGCTCGGCGCCATGACCGACGACACCAGCATCGACCCGTGGAGCCAGGGCGGCAGCGACTTTGGCTCGATGCGCGTCGCCGGCGACGGCGCCACCCCTGCCTCGGCCGCCGCCGCCGCCAAGGAGCCGCGCAGCGAGACGGAGACGCTCAAGATGAAGGTGCGCGAGTACGAGGAGCGCTTCACGCGCATGGCGGCGTCGTCTCCCGGCCTCGACTCGCCGCGCCTCGACTTCAAGGTCGAGTACACCGACGAGCAGAAGCGGCTGATCCGCTGGGTGCTGGGGCGGTGGCGCGGCCACACGACAGTGTCGATGGCCGAGGACGCGCTGTCCAAGGCCGTGCTGGTCAAGGAGGCCAACGTCATCAGCAAGGAACTGGGCAAAGATGTCACCTACCAGTTCACCGTCGTCGACGACGTGCCGCTGGCCAACCCGACGTCCAACGTCGAGGCCATCGCCGGCCTCACCGAGTTTGACGACGTCGCCGATCCGGACCTCGCCCGCAGCGCCAAGCCCTGCATGGCGGTCAAGGTGCTCGACTACGCCCACACCACGGCCTACGTCTGGTCGATTGCCAAGTTTGAGCAGCGCCTGCAGAAGATGCGCAACCTGTACACCTTCATCGACAAGCCCGAGTACTCGCAGCACTTCAACTGGGCCGACCCGTTCTACGAGACGCCGACGCCGTCATACACCTTCGTCGGCAGCGCCCTGATCCCGCTCAACCCGCTCTCGCGCCACGTCACGGCGCGCTACCGCCTGCCCATCCTCAGCCGCCACACGGGCAAGCGCATCGGCTCGTGCTCGGTCCAGCTCAAATTTGTCAGCCTCTCGCTGCCGGCGGCCGCCAACGGCCGCAACGGCCACGCCAACGGCGAGGCCATGTCGCCCACGCCCTCGTCAACCGGCAGCGGTTCCCGCAGCGGCGCCGAGGCCGACCTGCCCGCGGGCCACAAGCTCGGCCTGCAGCTCGTCGTCGACTCGGTCTCGGGCATCTCGCGCGACGACTTTGCCAGCGTCCACATCCAGGTGCGCCTGAGCTCGCTTGCCGGGCCGACGATCGCCAAGGACGAGGTGTACCCTTCCATCCCCACCGAGCTCGCCGACGACGGCTCGCTCTCGGACGTGCGGCTGCGGCGGACCATCTCGTTTATCCTCACGCCCGAGACGGCGAGCTGGATGCGCAACGGGTTCGCGCCCATCGAGTTCCACGCCAAGGTGCGGCCCGACTACCTGGCCGCCCTCGAGCGGCACGATGCCGACCGCGAGGCGGCCAGGGTCAGGCCGGGAGCGAGCGCCGATGCGGACATGTCCTTCGAGCCGGCGCCGGCGCCGTCGCCGTCGCCGTCACCCCGCACCGACGCACTGACAACCGCCGAGAGGCCGGAGCTGGGTCGAGCGACGACCTCGCAGGGGCGGCTCTCCGAAAAGGAGATGGTGTCCGAGGAGAAGCACCACATCCTCGCGTTTGTCCAGATCTGCGAGCTCGACGCCTCGGGCGAATACCGGCCGGTGCCCGTCAAGGCGCAGTCGACGCTCGACCCGGGCTGCTTCTTCCTGCGCCAAGGGCTGCAGCGCAAGCTGGTCATCAACCTGTCGCACGACAGCGGGCGGCAGTTCAACTGGACACGCTTCAGCAAGATCGAGCTGAGCGACGTGCGGCTGCTCGATCCGCGCGGGCGGGTGCACGGCTCCAAGGTGACGGATCCGATCGCGCTCAAGGCGCCGGGCAAGCAGCAGGGCGTCGAGTTCCTCAGCAACGGCACGAGCGAGCTGAGCCTGTGGGCGTGGTGGGACAGCAGCGTCCACGACAGCCTCTACCTCAACCGCGTAACGGCGGCCAACCACCGCGTGCTGCTGCAGCTCAACTTTGAGGTCGACGTCGAGTCGTGCGCACGGCCGGTGCGCTTCGCCATGGACATTGCGCTCTCGATCAACGGGCGCGACGCCAAGCCGCCGGGGCGCCTGATGAGCTTACTCGAATCGGCCACGAGCGGCAGCCGGACGCTGGCCAAGGCGAGCGCGCTCTTCAGCGTGCGTCTGGTGCCGCCCATGACGAAGCGGACGCGCGAGCTGTGGCGGCTCGACACGGCGACCAAGTACGTGCGCGGGCAGGAGACGCTGCGCGGGTGGAAGGCGCGCGGCGTCAGCCTCGTCCACGACCACGACCGGCTCGTCCGCACCGAGC
>NW_006920896.1:59767-74564 GCF_000417875.1 Pseudozyma flocculosa PF-1
CCGATGGCGAGGGGATGGGCCCCGGGTCAGCCAGCAGCGAGCAGCTGATGGCCAAGGTGCTCGAGCTGTGGCAGCGGGCGGTGCGCGACTCGAAGATGGCCGTGCTGGCGGAAGAGTCGTCGGCGGAGGAAGAGGCGCGGCGCCTGGCGCAAACGGCTGCGAGTGCGAGTGCGGGTGCGACGGCGACAGCGACGAATGCAGCGATAGCGGGGTCAGTGTCGCCGCTGCCGCTGCCGCCGGCGCAGGCGCAGGCAGAGCCGGTCAAGCTGACGGCCGAGGTGTCGCTGGTGGCGCGGTCGGACAATGCGGCCAAGCGCGGCTGGCTCATGATGCCCGTCGAGGCGTTTTCGGACCAGTGGATCAAGCGGTGGTTTGCATTGCGGAGGTGAGTTTGGGCGGGTCGCGCCCTCGGTGGTGCTCATATGGGGGAGGGCTGAATGCTGACCACACTGGGCTTGCTTGCTCGATGTGCCGCATGCGGCGCACCACAGACCATTCCTCTACGTCTACGAGAGCAACTCGGAGCTCGACGAAATCATGGCCATCAACGTGGCGTCGGTGCGAGTCGAGCACGACGAAAACATCGAGGCCATGCTCGAGGTTAGTTTGCAGCGCCCCACCATCAACCTCGTCGCCGTTGCAATCCCTGACGCCCTTCTTTTGCGCCGTCCTGCCTGCCGCTATGCGGGAGTACAGCGACAACACGTCTTTGGCGCCTACACGGCCTCGAACTCGTACTTCCTCCAAGCCCCATCGGCAAAGGACATGGAGGCGTGGATGTGAGTGTCGGGCCGTCCGACGTGGCCGGCGCGGTTGAGAGGATGTCCAGCTGAAGGCCGAATTCTTCCTTCCGACCGACTCTGTTCTGCGCAGGCAAGCGCTCGACAGCCTCTACTCGACCCGGTCAGGCGGCGCGACGAGCGAGGCGCCATGAGCAGGCGGATCGAGGCCTCACCCTCGCTCGCTCGCTCGCCCCTGCGTCCGGTATCCCTCTGCTTCCATCCCGTCACCTGCTTTCGACCGACCGACCATCCGGGCCTTGTCCGGCCCCGCAACGGCTCCTGCCACACGACGCTCCTTATCGCCTCATCCTTGGTATTCATCTCGATCATCGGGCCCCCGCGCGCGCCCCCCGCGCCAGCCCACATACCCGTCTCGACCTCCCCCGCCTGAATACAAAAATTGCCACCCACTCCCCCGCGGCGTCCCCCTCCTCTTCTGCCTCTGCCTCTGTCGACGACAGCGCAACGGCAGTGCAGTGCAGCGCAGGTGCAGGGCGGCGCTAGGCGATCTGGAAGTCGTCGGCGGCGTGGGCGGCCAGGACGCCGTGCTTGCGCGACAGTTTGCCGAGCGCGCGCACCTTGGCGTACATGCGCGATTCGGCCTCGGTCTCGCCCTGCCCACCTTTGCCGCGCATCCGCCGCTGCGCCTCCCACACCTCGTCCGTCATCCCGCCCTTGCCGCCCGCACCAGAGACGATCGAGGACGAGAGGTTCTTGAGCGCCTGCTTGTCCAGTTCGAATCCATCCGTCGTCGTCGTCGTCGCAGCGTCCTCTTTGCCACCGCCGCCGATTCGCTTGCGCTTCTTGTCCCCCGCAGCCGAGGCCGAGGCGGAAGCGGAAGCGGAAGCGGACTTGGACTTGGATTTGGCGCCGAGACTCTTTGGAGCCTCTCGCAGTGCGAATGCCTTGGCGAGGTGACCGAGGTGCAGCGTGCGCACGTTGAACCACTGCTTCTCCTGGCTCGGGTGGGTGGCGTAGGCGCGCACGTGGCTCAAAAAGGCGCGGCGCGCCAGCTCGCTCGCCTCGTCGCGGTGCAGCACCCACCGCTCAAACGCCAGCTGCACGTCAGTCGCGCGCGACTGGTACTCCAACGTACCCCGCTCCCCGCCAAAGCCAGAGAGGAGCACGGGCTCCAGCGCCGCGGGCGCGATCTTGACGTCGTCCTCGTCCCGTCGTCCCGCCCTAGTGGCGAGCGATGCCGACGACGGCGAGTCGATGACCATGTTGGCTTCGAGCACGTCGTGCACCCACCCCTCTTCCTGCGGCTGCACCAGCAGCCACGACTCGCCCCGCTTTCCGACCCGCGCGGTTCGCCCGACGCGGTGCAGGTACTCCTCGATGCCGCCCTCGGTCGGCGGGTCGAGCTGCACGACGCACCCGACCTGCGGCAGGTCCAGGCCGCGCGACGCCACCGAGGTGCAGAACAGGATCGCACCCTTGCCGCTGCCGCCGCCCTCGTTGGCCGCCCCCGCCGCCGCATCGCCGGACCGCGAAAACGCACGCAGCGAGGCGATCCGCTCCGCCTGCGTCATGGATCCGTGCAGCTTAAAGATGGGCACGTTGGGGATCAGCTCCGACGTCTGGAAGACGGGCGCCTGCTTCTTCTTGCGCATCTTTGCTTCGCCCTCGCCGCCCTCGTCGGAGGACGAGTCGGACTCGTCGTCGGCGTCGTCGAGCGCCGACATCTTGGCGCCGCCCAGGGCCTTCCAGTGGAAATCGACCGAGTCGGTGCAGCTCATAAAGACAATGATCCGGCCGGCGCCCGTCGCGGCGGCAGCGCCGGTAGCGGAGGTGTCGCTGAACTTGAGCGTCTTTTTGGCGCGAGCCAGGTAGGCGCGCAGCACGGCGAGGAGCGTGACGAGGCGCAGCTTGGGCGGCGTCACGACGTAGTTCTGCTCGAGCTGGGCGGGGGCCGAGAACTGGTGCTTGGCGGCCGGGGCGGCAGCATCGGCGGTCTCGCCGGCGTCGACGGCCTCGGCGCTGCCGTGATCACCGGCGGAAGCGGTTGCGGCGTCGGCGTCGGCGCCGGAGATGGCTGCGGGCGCAGGCTCGTCCTTGCCGCCGCGAAGCACGAGCGGGTTCTGGAGCGTGTTGCCCGCGAGCACCTGGACGTTTTCGTCAAGCGTGGCCGAGCAGAGGACGACTCTGCGGCGGTGGGACCACCAGGCGATGCCCATCGAGTCGGTCACTTCGACGTCGCGGATGTAGGCGTCGGTGCCGGGCGCAGCGTCGGCGTCGTAGCCGGGCATGGCCTCTCTGGCGGCCACGCAGCCGAGCCTTCGCCTGCCGTCGAGGGCCTTGATGATGCCGGTGAGCTGCTCCTCGAAGCCCATCTCGAGGAGGCGGTCTGCCTCGTCGAGGATGAGCCACCGGCACTTGCCCACCTCGAAGCTCGACGTGTTCTGGAGGTGGTCGAGCAGCCTGCCGGGCGTGGATACGAGGATGGGGCAGCCCTTGCGGAGGCGCTGCTTTTCGTGGTTGCGCGTCGAGCCGCCGCAGAGGAGGCCGGGCACGAGCCAGCGTGTGCGGCGGACGGTGGCGCGTTCGACGGCGGCGTCGTCGTCGTCGTCGTCGTCACCTGCGCTCGCTCTGTCCTGGTGCTGCTGCTGTTCCTCCTGCTGCTGCTTGAGGGTGAGTGCGAGCGAGACGAGCTTCTCGAGGACCTCGTAGATCTGCCTTGCGAGTTCGCGGGTGGGGGCGAGGATGATTGCGAGGGTGCCGACGGAGCGATCGATGAAGCTCTCCTCGCAGAGGGGGAGGAGGGACTGGAGGATGGGGAGGAGGTAGGTGAGCGTCTTTCCGGAGCCGGTCTGGGCCTGGATGAAGACGTCTCGGGACGCATCGGGCGAGAGGAGGGCGGGCAGCGCCATCTTCTGGATCGACGTCGGGCGGGTTCCGATGTTCATCTTTGTGGCGAGGTGGGCGACGAGCAGCGGGTCCAGGCCGAGGTCGGCAAAGCTGGCGTTGGCCGAGGGCGCGTTGGTGGGTGCGTGGTCCTTTTTGGGAGCAGCGGCAGCGGCGGCGGCGGCGGCCGACTGGAATGACAGGGCGACATCGGAAGGTGCCGTCGTGCGGGTCGTGGGGAAGAGCGACGAGATGACACCGCCAGCGGGTACGCGGGCGGATCCTGCCGATGGCTGTGCGGCGGACGATGCCGAAGCGGATTGCACCCTCTGCCTCTTGGCGGCCGGAGGAGCCGCCGCCGGTGCTGCCGACGACGATGGGCCTGCGCGGGGCTGTGCGGGCGATTGCCGTGGCCGTGGCTGCTGCGTCGAGGATGCCACTGCTGGGCGCGCTGATGGCGATTTACTGCTGCTGCTGACACTGGCACCGCTGTGCTGCTGCTGCTGGTGGTGCTGCTGCTTGTTGGCGCGGTTGGTGGCAATGTGCTCCTTTCTCCTCTCGCGGCTGTTTGGCTTCCTGGCGGCCCCGGCGCCCGTCGTCGAGGCCGAGGCAAAGTTGAGCATGAGTCCATCGTCGTCGTCCATGGTGTCGGTTGAAGTTGGAGGATGCGGATGGTGGTGGTGGTCGTCGTCGTCGTCGTCGTCGTCGGCGGCGTGAAAGGAATAGGAATGGGCCGAGACAGGTCGAGCTTCAGCCAGCCAGCCAGGGTGCCGGGGGGAGGTGAGGCAAGCCAAGGCCTGGCTAGCCACCAAGCCAGAAAATTTCCCGCTGCCATGCGGCGCAAGGGCAGCAGCGGCGAGCCCGACTTCCGGACCTCGCCGCCAAAAATTTCTCGAGCGAGGCCAGTCTCGGCGGGCAAGCTGCCAAATTTCTGCTCGGGGCTGGGCGTGGGGGCCCTGGGGCCCTGGGGCCCTGCCGCCTCTCAATCTGGGCTGAGCTCGGGTCCAGCGGTCCTCGATTCTTCCTCTTCGTCTGCGCTGTTCGCCACCACCACCACCGCCGCCATCCTCACCTCCCATCAACCCCCAACCCCCGGCCACCCGCCATGCCGCCGACCAAGGACAAGAGCGGCAAGCCCGTGCCCACCGCCATCGTAAAAGAGGGCGGCCTCACCCACCGTTCCATGGGCCGGGGCCTCCTCAACACCGACAACCTCCCCGCCCTCCAGAACCTCCTCAAACGACAGCCAGACGCCTACGTCGAGGAATTCACCGCCCAGTGGAACCACTACCAGAGTCTGCGCAGCATCTTTGCCGCCGACCTCGCTCTCGACGCCGGCGTCGCCGCTGCATCGCTCGATGTCGGCCCTCAGCAGGGCGCCGCCGCCGCCGGTGCCATGGCCGCGCCCAAGATCGCAAAGGACCAGCAGGTCAAGCTGGTCCAGCTCATCTCGTTTGTCACCCAGCTCGCGCCCTCGTACCCGGACATTACCGCGCCCCTCCCCTCGCACCTCTCCGACCTCCTCCTCAACCACCATGCCGCCCTCACCCCCGACATCCGCGTCGCCTGCCTCCGCTCCCTCATCCTCCTCCGCAACCGCGACGTCATCACCTCCGAGGCCCTCCTCCGCACCCTCTTCCCGCTCCTCACCATCACCACGTCGTCGTCGCTGCGTACCTCGGTCCAGGCCACCATCCTCCAGGACCTCAAGAACGCCAACCTCAAGGCCAAGAACCACCGCCTCAACCGCGTCGTCCAGGGCCTCCTCTTTGGCATCGTGCAGCAGGGCATCGACGCCGTCTCTTCGGGCGCCGGCGCCGCCAGCGCGCCCCTCCACGGCAAAAAGGGCCAGCTCACCGGCAAGTCCGAGGCGCTGTGGGCGGTGCGCCTCGCCGCCAACCTGTGGCGCAAGGCCATCTGGAACGACGCCAAGACCGTCTCGCTCCTCGCCCTGGCCTGCTTCCACCCGCACCCGCGCGTCCAGTCGTCGGCCATCCGCTTCTTCCTGGGCGACCTCCACTCGGCCGAGGACGAGGCGTCGGACGACGACGAGGACTCGGACGGCGGCGCCGAGATCGAAAAGATGAAGCACCAGCGCAAGGTGGGCAAAAAGACGCGCAGCGGCGACAAAAAGATCAAGGCGGCGGCCAGCCAGGTGCGCAAGAAGCGGCGCGCCAAGCAGGAGGCGTCGGTCGAGGGCAGCACCGGCTCGGACGGCAACACCAACTTTGCCGCCCTCTACCTGCTCAACGACGCCCAGAACTTTGGCGAGAAGCTGTTTGACAACCTCAGCCGCGGCGACCGCGAAAAGCGCCACACGATCGAGATCAAGGTGCGCATGATGCAGCTGCTGTCGCGCGTCATGGCGGCGCACAAGCTGTGCGTGCTGAGCTTCTACAGCTACGTCGTCAAGTACCTGGCGCCGCACCAGCTCCACATCACCCTGATCCTCGTCTCGCTCGCCCAGAGCGTGCACGACCAGACGCCGCCCGACGTCCTGACGCCCGTGGTGCGCAAGATCTCGGACGCCTTTATCCACCCGGGCGTGTCGTCCGAGGTCGTGGCGGCGGGCCTCAACTCGATCCGCGAGATCTGCAAGCGCCAGCCGTGGGCCATGGACGAGGCGCTGCTTGAGGACCTCATCTCGTACCGCCGCTCCAAGGACAAGGGCGTGGCGGCGGCGGCGCGCGGCATGCTCTCGCTCTACCGCGAGGTCAACCCGGGACTGCTCAAGAAAAAGGAGCGCGGCAAGATGGGCACGCTCGCCGTCGCCGAGGGCCACACGGCGCTGCCGTTTGGCGTGGCGCAGGACGAGGTGCGCGGCATCCGCGGCATCGAGCTGCTCGAGAAGCACCTCGAGGAGCAGCAGAGGCAGAAGGCCGAGGACGGAGAGGGCGGCGCAGGCGGCGACGATGCCGACGGCGACGACGATGCGGCGGGCTGGGAGGGCTGGGAGGCCGACTCTGGGTCCGAGTCCGAATCCGAGGACGGCTGGATCAACGTGTCGTCGGACGACGACGACGGGGCCGCCTTCCACCTGTCGGACAGCGACAGCGACGACGACGAGGAGACGAAGCGGGAGAAGAAGAGCGCCAAGGACATGATGCGGGAGCGGCTGGAGCGGAAGCGCGAGGAGCGCCGGCGGAAGCGCGAGAGGCTGGCGAGGAAGGCGGCGAGGCAGGAGCGGCGCGACAAGGGCGAAGAAGTCGAGACGAGCGACAGCGACGCGAGCGGCAGCGACGACAACGACGACGACAAGGGCGAGGGCGAGGGCGAGGGCGAGGGCGACAAAAAGGCGGGCGGTGAGGTCAAGGCGGGCGACGTTGAAGCGGCCACGGCGGCCGTGTCGGCCGAGACGGAACGCATCTCGACGCTGGCGACGAGCAAGATTCTGACGCCGGCCGACTTTGCGACGCTCAACGCGCTGCGGATCACGCAGCTCGAGACGCTCATCTCTACGGGCGGGCTGGCGGGGGCGCGGGCCAAGCGGGAGCTCGAGACGCTCAAGCAGGGCGCCAAGAAGCGGGCGGCGGGATCGTCGTCGCTCAACGCCGACGGCGTCTTTCTCGACGAGGGCGATATCCTCGGACCGCGCAAGAAGGCCAAGGCCGACTACGAGGAGCGTATGGCGTCGATCGAAAAGGGACGCGAGGACCGCGAAAAGTACGGAAGCCGAAAGGGGAAAAAGAACAAGGAGGGCGGCAGCTCGACGACCAACCGCGAAAAGGAAAAGGGAAAGAACTTCCAGTGCGTATGCGTGTGGCCCCCCGCCCCGGTCTCGTATCCATCCCCCTTCGATACGCGGATCCACTGACACCTCCCTTGCTTGTTGATCCTCGGTCCTCCCTCTCTTTCCTTCGTCAACCTGCAGGATGGTGGCCAAATCGTGGGGCGTCCGGAGCAAAAAGAAGGCGTCGCTGCGCGAAAAGTCGAAAAAGCTGCGAAAGCACATCGACAAGGCCAAAAAGAGGATGAAGTAGAAGCCGATCGATCCCTTGCCGCGTCCTTCCGTGCTCCTCCTCCCGCCGCTCCTTTGCGAGGTCGCACCGTACCTTTTCCTCGCTTCATTTCCTCGTGTGCTGTCCCAATCTCGATTCGTCACATCATGGCCTCTGCGCTATCCGTGCACAGCAAAGACCGCGACGACGCCGCGTCGTTGGTCTTCCTTCCGCTTCTTCCCGAGGTGACGGCAAGGCGAGACGAGCGACGAGGGGGTTTGGCTTGCAAAGCTTAGATACAAACGAGTGGACCTAGAGAGGCGGAGAGGGAGAGACAGAGGTGGCAAAGGAGTGGAGTAGGGAGGAAGGGAGGGAGCAAAAAGGGCGGAGGCCACCGACGACGAGACGATAAGAGCCAAGGCGAGGAGGGGAGCGGGCGGCGCCGCCACTGCCGCCGCCGCTAGTTGACCAGGCCGCGACCGGTCCTCGAATCGTGGGATTCGGTGTAGCGCAGGATAAAGTTGACGAGCACCGCCGAGAGGATGGCGACGCAGAGGATCGTGGGGCCGACGGCGTCAAAGTAGACGTGGCTGCTCTCCTTTGCGCGGATCTTGTAGGCGCGGATCATGTAGATGATGCCGCAGTAGGCGATGCCGACGAGGGCGACGACGGTGAAAAACGACGACGCAATCAGCCCGGCGCGGTCGCCCGGCTTGCTAAAGTTGAGCAGCCCGACGGCCAAGGCCGACAGGAAGACGTTGAACTCGAGCCACTTGAGGAAAGTGCGCTCGTTGGCAAAGTACACCTTGGGCTCGACGCGGATGGGGATCGAGACCTTCTTGCCCGGCTGCGCGTGGAAGTCGCGCGTGTACTCGACGCCCGGCGGCGGACCGGAGCCGAAACCGCGCGGCTCCTCCTCGTCCCGCCCCTCGAGCGCGCGCCGGATCGGGTCGTCCTCTTCCTGGTCGTCGTCGTCATCGTCGCCGTCATCGGGCTCGTGGCTACGCCCCTTGGTCTTCCACAACCGCTGGATGTTCTTGGGCGTCAGCTTGGAAAAGTAGCTCTTGTCGAAGCGGTTCGAGGGCGCCAGGATCTCGTCGCGCGTCGGCGCCACCGGCTTCTTTGACCGCGCCGGGTCCCGCGACGCGCTCCTCGCCCCGCTTCCGCCGGCGCCGCCGATGGTGGCGGCGTCGGCGGCCAACATGCCCGCGGCGACGTTGGACGTCTTGTCCGCCGGGCCGTGCTCCATCTGCTTGGCCAGCTCCTCGCGCCTGGCGCGGATGTTTCGCTCGCGCTCCTCGCGGATCTCGCGAATGCGCGGGTCAAACGCCGACAGGCCGAGGCTGCCGGCCTCGCGGGCCTCGTCGCCGACGGCCGTGGCCCTGCCCTCGTTGTCCTCGTCGACGCCGTCAAACTCGTCCTCGCTGACCGGCTCGTGGTAGGGCTGCGCGTTGTGCGACGACGACGCCTTGGAGCCAGGGGTATCGGGCCGCGACGACGGGTGCGAGTGGGTCGACGACGATGCGCCGCCCGCGGGCCGCTCGATGGCCAGGTTGTTGCTGGGCGGCTTGCGGATGTCGATCTCCATCTGGGGCAGCCAGAAGGGGACGAGGTCGACGCGGTTGGCGAGGAGGGTGGCGCAGCCGTGGATGAACTTGGAAAACTTGGGCACGGCCTCGACCAGGTGGCTGGCGACGAGCTCCTTGATCCACTCGGGCGGCTCCTGGCCCAGCTGGGTCTGCAGCTTGACCTCGAGCACGCCGTAGGGGAAGCGCTCGACGTCCTCGGCGGGCAGCTGGTCGAAGGGGAAGTCGATGCCGATATCCATCCTGCGCCAGTTGTCGCCGGCGCGGCGTCGGCCGTCCCAGTTGTCCTCGCGCACCAGGGTGAGCTCGGTGTCGAGCGAGATGCGGACGCGGGCGTCGCCGGGCAGCTGGAAGGCGGTGCGGTTGTAGAAGCTGCGCATGACGGGCTGCAGCTTGCGCTCGAGGACGGCGTACTGGACCTCGTTGGCCAGCTGGAGCATCGAGTCGACCTCCTTGTCCGACTTTTTGCCCTTCTTGCGCAGCGCCTCGAACGTCTCGTCCATGGTGTAGTCGCCGCTCATGAAGGCGTTGACGTTTTCCTCCTTGATGGGGAAGCGGGCCTTGACGCTCTTTTCGCCGGTCCAGTCCTCGCGGTGCGTCTTGCGCTCGACAAAGATCTGCTTGTTGTCCATGCCGCCGTACCAGCGCAGCCGGATGGCCTCGGCGCCCTCGGTCTTTTCTAGCCGGCCCAGGTAGAGCTCGAGGTCCTCATTGTCGTAGTAGATTGACGTGATGGCGCTGTCCTCCTGCGAGTAGTCCTTGTCGGCATTGAAGACGAGCACGGGCAGGTGCTTGAGGATGACGAGCTTGAGCGGGACAATGTTGTCCGGGTGGACCCAGTACTTTGTCGTCTGGCGCACAAAGGCGCTCTGGGAGCCGCCGGCGCTCGAGTCGCCCTGGACCGGGTTGCCGCGCGTGCGCACGAGATCAAAGAGCTTCGAGAGCTTGACGATGAGCTGGTCGTAGTTCTCCTTGTAAAAGGGCCGCGCGCCGAGGTAGTGCTGGACAAACTCCTTGCGCAGCAGGCGCCCAGTCTGCTTGTCGTGTTTCTTGACAATCTTGTGGAAGCCCGTGTAGTTGAGCTTGGTGAACAGGGCGAGGTCGTGGACGTCGGCGATGATGACGGCGAGGCGCTCCTCGAGCTCGGCAAAGCGCTCCTCGTAGGCGTCGCTGTTTTCCGTGTCGCTGTCGAATTCGTCGTCGGAGCCGGCGTCGTCGGCGGCGTAGAGGACGCCGTTGGATCTGCGCTTGCCGTTGCGGCTTGCGCTGTCGTCGTCGACGTCGGATCCGGCGCGAGATGTGGGGCGGGACGTGTTGCGCGAGGGCAGCGACGAGGCCGAGTTGTTGCGCGACGAGACAAGCAGGTTGACTTCGGCCTGTGCCTGCTTGATCCGCTCAGTGATCTCGGTGACCTGCGGCGACGAAAAGGGGGGGTGCAAAGGAAGGCCGGATTGTCAGAATTCGACTCGAGCAGGTCGGGCACGAGTAGCAGGCAAGGTGGGCCAGGCGGGCGACGAACCTTTAGCTTCTGGAAGTCGTAGACCTTGTCGAGCTCCTTGCTGAGGATGTCGACAAACTCGTCTTCGTCCTTGTCGGTCCACACGCCATTGTTTGCTGCGAGCCTCTTTTTGATCTCTTTTTTGAGCTCCGAGTACTGGAGGTACTTTTCGGCCCACTCTGCGTAGAGCGACGTCTTTATCGTGCGACCAAACTTCATGGCGGGCGAGCGTCGGTCGCGGCGGCCGCCTGGCTCAAGGAAGGAGCGAGCAGGGAGGGGGGTGAGTGAGCGAGGCGGGTCGAGAGCTGGGAGTCAAAGGGCCGCGCGGATGCTCTAGAGCGGGGGTGCCAACGGGAAGGCCGGCGGCGGTGCTGTGGGAAGCTGGCCTGAGCTGCTGGGTGTCGGATGGGCCGGCAGCTTGTCGTGGTGATGTTGGTGGTGGGTTGCTTGTACGACTGCCGCTGCTGCGATCCTGATGCCGTCCAAGGGAGCGGATGCTGGCCGAGCTCAACCAGGCAAATGCAGCCGAAGTGACGAGGGGGCGCCGCGGCAGAGTCGAGCAACGGTCGAGGAGAGATCGAATAGTAGAGTAGTGGAGGCGAGACCAAGACGAGACGACGAGGGGCGGGCGGGCCGAACCGAGAGCACCTTGCTTGGCGTCGAGCTCGCGGGCGGGTCGGTGGTGGTGCAACGAGCGGCAGCGGGGGTTCCGAGACTGGGTGCGGTTGGGATGTCGAAGGAAGAAGCAAGGTCGTGGTCGAACACGAGGACGAGATGGTGGATGGCTGCCAGGGGAAACAAGCAAGCAAGGGCTGCTGCTGCTGCTGCTTGCTGGCTGGCTGGGCAGCGGCTGGCCAGACGGGAGAGGCGGCCAGGGCCAAGCGAGGAATCTGAATCCGACTCTGGCTCTGGCCCTGGCTCTGGCTCACGCTTGGCTCTCCGCCTGCTGGCCTGGCCGCTGAAATCTGGCTTGGCCTGGCCCGGCCTGGCCTGGGCCCCGTCTGGCTGCATGGCCGCCTCTCCTCGTCCATCGACAGGGCCACGCCCGCCTCGGACGAAGCTTCTTTCTGGTCAATGCGTCAACAACGATGTACTGTACGGTACCCGCTGCTGCCCGAAACCTCGACCCGTTCTCCATCCGCTCGCCAGCTCGTCCATGCCAGCGACGGGCCCGCAAATCGAGCGCCAGCGGCTCAACCATCCCGGGATTCCGCTAAATTGATCTCGGCGAGGGGCGGGAAGAGGAGCAAGCTAAGAGAGCGGCCGCTTGCACGCGCGCGCCAGCGCGGCGGCCAAGCCCCTGGATTCGAAGAAGTGCGGCCGCCATATGCCCCATTGTCGCCTTGGTACCCAGCAGGTCGAGCCGGCCAGGGCGAGGCCCCCACGCCTCCTCGCGGGTGAGTGGCTGCGTCTTGACACCGCACCGCGCTGCCTGCCCGCTATGCTCACCGTGCCCCGATCGTCTGATGTGCTTCCATGCTCTGACTCGCCGCATCGATCATGCTGCTGGCAAAGCGCCCGGTCGCCGGCACGCCAGCCAGCCGGCCGGCCGCCCGGTTGCCTACCGCATCTCCTCGCTGCGGCGACCGTACTTTGGGCCGACCCATGGGGGCTCGCCGGTGGTCTTGGAGCTCCGGCCGCCCACGTCGAGCAAGCAGCGGCGTGTCATACGTCCATCTGGCCGCTTGCTCGTATCATGCCACGCCCCTGTCTGCTTGCGGCTCATGCTGCCATTCGTCGCCACCTCGGACCATACGGACAAATAGAGACGAGTCGGCGCTCACGGTCGTCGGTCTGCATAAAAGCGGCAGATCGCGCGACGACCAGGCGACGACGCCGACGGCGGCGGCCATCACGCAGCAAGCCATCGACCGTCCGTACGTGCACGCCTCGATCGAACGACGAACGAACGACCGGTGCTTCTGCTCACTCGCTTGCGGTGGGCGATGATGAGGTCTTGCCGCCTCTCTGTGGATGGACTGGACTGGTCTCGCTGTGCATGTGCTCCACCCCTTTCTGGCGGCCACGTTCCTGTCCGTCGCTTCCTGGCCCGGCGAGGCGCTAGGAAGCGCGCAGAAACAAGGCGTGTCGACCAGAAGACGCCGCGCCGACAGCATCGACGGGTACGGGCCTCGACTCCGTGCGCAACCGGCGGCGAGGGTGGCGGGCGGCCACGACGAGGCCATGCCATGCGACGTCTCTCGCAGCCAGCGCTCTGGGCCCGTCAATCGAGGGCAGGCGGGACCGTGCCTGATTCTCGTCACCTGTCTGGCCTGCCTCTTTGTTGGCGCACGTCGATCCCGCTTTGCCATCAGCCCCAAACGGACGACGCCGACCAGATCAGCCACACCGTACCATCGCCGTTGCTCCACCTCCTGAGATCGAGATGCCTCTGTCGAGCCCATCTCGATCTGCCTAGCCCGGCTCGCCTCGAATTTGAAATCTGCCGCTGTGCCTGCTGGCTGCAGGTGGTGCAGCGGCGGGGTTTAACCAGGCTTCTTCCCGCAGCGCCTCGTACGTCGAATCTGGAAGCGTCCGGCGTCCCTGGCCTCTCCGTCTTGGGTACGTCGAGCCTCGAGGCCTCGTCAAGCACAAGCGACGTTGGACAGGACCTCGAAGACGTGTCGTAGGATCCTTGCCCGGCACCGCCCGAAGTGAGTAGAAGTCGTCGGATCGACCAGACGAGGGCAAGCTGAGGCTGGCGAAGGAAAGTGGCTGTTTCATTCTCCGACCTGGAACGTGCGACGGCAAGCTGCGGGGGGAAGAGCAGGCTAGGGCCAGGCAGGGTCGAATAGGAAAGCGCCGTTGGTGTCCACGTGCACCCTCGCCGCATCTCGCGACGATCTCGGCCCAGCTTGCTTGTGCCCCACCCCACCCCACCCCCACGCACCCGCCATGCACCATCCTCGGGGCGCTCGGAGCCGGTCAGCCCCAGCTCGTTCAGCATCGACCCTCGACATCGCACGGCCCACACACAACACGTCGCAACACGTCGAAAACACTTACGTCCAACTCTTCCGATCTCGATTGATTCAAATCATCCGCCGGCCAGGGCTTCAAAGTTCTCCTGGAACAGCCGCGACTCTATCTACGCCCATCAAAGGCCGAGCAGGCTCATCGCACTGCTCCACCAGCTCGGCGACGACGACGACGATGAAGACGACGACGACGACGACGGATCCTCGCCCGTGAGCGCGGCGTCGTCGACGTCGTTGTAGCTCAGCACCAGGTTCTGCTGACGGGCGGACGGAGTCGTCGATGACGAGGCACCGACGTCAAAGTCGTCGTCTTCGCAGTCGTCCATGTCCTCGTCGTCGTCGCCGCCAGTCGCCTCGGTCACGCTGCCAGACGGACGCAGCAGCGGGGGCACATCCTCGTCCGGGATCGCGTTGGCGTCCGACGTCGGCGACGGCTTGGAAGCGGCCCCGGTCGGCGTCGGCCCCGGTCCTGAACCCGTCAGCGTCAGCGTGATCGTCTTGGTGAAGGTCTGGTTGTTGATGACGGCCGTGACGGGGACCGCGACGGTGCGCGACGTGGGCGTCGGCGTGGGACCAGACGTGGGCGTGGCCGTGACGGCGCTCGCGGCCCTTCCGTCCGTCGTCGCCGCGTCCTGGACCAGCGACTTGGCCGGCGCAGAGGTCGAGGTCGAGGCCGAAGCCGAGGCCGAAACGCTCGAAGCCTCTGGGAAGTCGGGCGAGCCAGTGCCCTTGGCCGAGGCCGAAGACGACGACGGCGACGGCGACGAGGACTGCGTCTGCTTCGGAGCGTCGCTGCTCGATCCGGACGATGTCGGGGTGGGCGTGGTGGCGAGCGAGGAGAGCGAGGCCATGTTGATGCCGTCGGTGCTGGGCAGGAGGGTGGCAGCGGCGCCGGAAGGAATGGCGGCGTGGGCGGGCACCATGACCGTCATGGCCTGCCACTCCGACGGATCAAAGGGCTCAGCCTGCGCCACGGCAGCGGCGATCGCGCGCGACGACGAGCTCGAGTCGTCGGCGGCGTCGTCGCTGCCCGACGGGTCGGACTTGGTCTTGATCGTCGACGAGGAGGACGGCGAGGCGGTCCCCGTCGGCTCAGCCCCCAGCGTGACGGTGACGGTGTAGTCGTCGGTCGAATCGTCGTCCTTGGATGCGGCCACCGTGGGCAGCGCCG
>NW_006920896.1:74860-82963 GCF_000417875.1 Pseudozyma flocculosa PF-1
CGGACGGCGGCACGACGCCGTTGACGACGGTGGAGGGGTCGATCGGCGGCGCCGACGGGATGGCGGCCGCGGCCGTGCTCATGATGCCAGATGCGGCCGCGACTGGCGCAGTGGCATCGGCCGGAGTTGAGGAGGCGGCGGCGGTGGCGGCGGCATCGGCAGTCGAGGCTGAGGCCGGATCCGCCGCTGCGGCATCGGCGGCGGGTGGTACTGCAGCCGTCTGGTCCGCAGCCGTCGGATCCGGCATCGGTTGGCCCACATCGGGGTACGCGGGCGCAGCGTCGGCGGTTGCGGTGGCAGTCGCGTCGGTGGCG
Organism: Pseudozyma flocculosa PF-1; assembly: GCF_000417875.1. NCBI lineage: Eukaryota > Fungi > Basidiomycota > Ustilaginomycetes > Ustilaginales > Ustilaginaceae > Pseudozyma > Pseudozyma flocculosa. Next base: position 75,175 of record NW_006920896.1, read on the forward strand.
GCTGAATCCTGAGCAGTCTCGGGGGCAGCTTGATCGGCGGGAGCGGCGGCGTCCGCGGCGGCAGCGGCATCGGTATCCTCGGATGGAGCCTCAGCGGGAGGAACGTCTGCGGCCGGGTCGGCGTCCTGCCTCTTTGCCCAGATGGCGGATCTTGGTGCGACGTTTACTGGCTCTGTTGTCGCGTTGCCGTCCGGGGTGGCAGCAGCAGAGGAGGCAATGGAGGCAGCAGAGGTAGGATCAGTACCGGTGCCGGATCCATCGGTCCACTCGCTCTGACCCTGATCCGAGGCCAATGCCGGGTCCGCCTGACCTTGGTCCGGGGTGGCCGAGAGGTTGCTGCTCACAGGTGCGGTCGAGTCGGGCGAGGAGAAGGTCTGTTTCTGGTCGGCCACCATGGACTGGTACTCGTCTCCCAGCGGTTGCGAGTCGGCCTGTGCCTGGGCGGCTTCGCGGTTGGCAGAGGCGACGTGCATGGCCTGGATCGTCTGGTCGTAGAAGGCCGCTTCGGCCGCCGATCCATACTGGCCCGAGGCGACTTCGGCCGCGGCGGCGGCATCGGCTGCCGTCTCGGGGGCGGGCGCGGGTGCGGCGGGATCGGCGGGTGCCGCAGCGGCATCGGTCACGGCCTGGACCACGGCTCCGTCTGCGGGAGCAGGTGCGGGTGCGGGTGCGGTGGCGTTTGCGGCGCCTGGGGCGGGGACGCCGGGGATGTTTCCAGCCTGGGCGAGGGCCATCGAGGCGAGCTGCTGCATCGCATCGGCGGGCGCCACATCGTCGGCGGCGGCGGCGGGTTGCTGCGCCACGGCCTGCGAGGCATCCGGCACCGTCGCGGCGGGCGGGGCCGGGATCCCGACCTTGTACATGTCGGCGTTGGACATGGCCGGTTGCGCCACCGAGACGAACCCGGCCGGCGCAGCCGCAGCGGTGGTGTCGTCCTGGCGAGCAAGGAGGACGGGACGCGCGTCCGCCCCGTAGCCTGCCAGGGCAAACGCAAGGAGGACGGCGACGAAGAGCTTGCGCGACGGCGAGCTTGAAGACGATGTCGTCTTGGCGCTGCGCCTGTTGTTCGAGGTCGTGTTCGAAGCCATGGTGATCGGAGGTGCTGGTTGATCGATCGAGGAGCGATGAAGAGGGGTCGAAAAGGGAGGTAAAAGCGAACAAAGAAAGAAGAGAGGGACAGGGAGAGAGAGCTCTAGCTCGTTTCGTCGGATGGGCACGTCGGTGGAGCTGGACCTCGCAGAGGAATCCAGGAACAAGTCGAGTACGGGTTCGGCGCCTGTCCGATGCAAGAACGAGGGAGGAGCGTCTGTGTTCTGTCGCGCAGGGATAAGAAGAAAATGGGGTAGGGACACGAAAGGCTAGCCAGAGCCTTTGTGAGAGAAGAGAAAGGGGGGGCAAAGAGAGCCGAAAGGAAGGTGGCTTCGAGGATGGAGGTGGTTGGTTGGACGAGGGAGGCGAAGGAGGGGCGACGAGCGGCGAGGCAGGAGGGTTTATCTACCCCGCCCTCGTCGTGCCCAGCGAGGCGCTCTGGTCGTGAGGCGTTGGCGCTGGCGCTGGCGCTGTCCTGGCCTGGCTGTTGTGGAACTGCCGGTCCTCGAGACACCGTCGATGCTCAGCCGTAGATGTTGGAGACGGTGGTTCCGCCGTCGCACGTATGTACACGGTCCGGTCGAGCTCGAGCCTTGGCTTGCATCGCTCGTTGAACCTGCCATCTTGGGCTTCGAGACGGCTGACCGGCTGGCTGGCTGGGGGCGACGCGTCTTGACCTGGGACGGTCCTGACCTTGCTCGAGCAGTGCCGGCCGGCCCAAGTTGACTGATCATCTCGCCGCGAGGCCTGCTTCTCGTTCCTGGCCGATGCTGCATGTGTCGGGTGTCATGATGGCGACCGTGAAAAGGTCGAGTCGTGTCGTGGTCGAGAGGGCGAGGCTGATATGACCCGTTCGACGGAAGGAGCGCGGTGGCCAGGCCGAGCAGGCAAGAAGGTCAAGGCCGGGCCGATTTTCGTCGTCATTTTCCCGGCCCTTTTTTGACGTGGCACGTCCATCTGGTCCAGCCCGCTCGCTCGTTCGCTGCGTGGACTGATCTCGACGCAGGACTTGCGCACGCCTTGCTCGTCGTCACGGCAAGAGCTTGATCGCCTCTCCCAAGGGCGGTAGTGTGATCCGTCTTCGACCGGCTCCGAGGCGCACCGCTTCTTCCCTCACACCAGGGGGCAAGGATGCAGCCCGCACCAGACAGGCGCCTTTCCTAGCCAAGGGGCTCAGCGTCCGATGGAAGGTGTGCTCGAAGTACGCACCAGATACGGCGACCGTCCGCCGCCGATGCAGGCCCACCAGCAATGCACGCAACGCATAGGGATCTTGGCGATGTCGTACAGCCCACACGACAAACAAGATCGAGCGACGAGGCCGGCGCAACGCCGGATCAAGATTGCCACGCGGCAAGGTGCCCTGTGTCTTTGTTCGGCTCAGATGAGCCGGTCGCCTCGAGCAAAGCCAGGCCAGCCTAGGCACCGTCGTCAGTCGGACACGACGTCAAGGAAGCCCGCCTCGACCGCCTTGTTGTCCTATCTCGAGCAGCTTGCAGCGGGGCTACCGTACTCTGATGTACTGCTGCGCACCTGCCAGGCCAGCGACGTAGAAGGATGGCCGGTCGTGTAGATGGGCCCCGACCGAGGGAAAAGACTGGAGATTGCCGTCGAGGACCCTGAGCAGCAAGGGACGCACACCGAGATGTCCGGCCACGCATCAATCCTGATCTCCTCGTCGTCAGGTCCCGCTCGCTGTCGCTGCCAGGGTCTTTTGGTGCCCTGACCCTAACGCAACTACTTACACCAAGGGCCGAGGAGGGGAGGAGAAGGAGTTCGGGGGCGCGCAGCGTCGGGGTGCGGAGCTACGGAGAACTGAGCTGAACGCGACAGAGACCCCGCGCACCCAACCGGCGGGGAGGGGGGCCCGCCTCACTCTGCATTCGGCTGAAGAGGAGAAGAAGGAGCAGTAGGAGGAAGCCGACGACCGTCTCGCTCGTCCTGTCGCGTCGATTGTGAAGGGGCGCCGACATCAGCATCGTCGACTGCAAGGCACCGAGGCCCGTTCTATTCTGTGTGTACCTGCCCTGGCACGCACCCGATCGGATCGAGCGTGGTGTCAGAGGATGACGACCGGGACCAAGGCCGGCTTTCAGCGCTGTTGCCATCCCGGCGCTGCAACTGGTACTGCACCTGGCAGGCCTGGCCTGCTCTCCTGAGTCAGGAGGCTACCGGTAGCTACAGTAGGGTTCAGGAAGCGAGCGAAGGCGCTACCGGTAGGTCGTGGACGTGTCTGTCGGTGCATGCATGGATCTGACCATGTGGCCAACGAGCGCGAGCCCTCGATGATGTCCACCGAGCTGGCTTTCAGGCGGCAGCTTGGGTCAGAGGTCGAGAGGAGATGAGATTGCCGAAGCCGTGACAGCAGGTCAAACTGTTGGCGGCGACTTGCACGAGGACGAGCGCTGGGCCCCGACTCTGATCCCGTCCGAAGAGCGCCGACAAGGGGGAAGGCTGCCTGCGCTCGTCGAAATCAAACGGCGATCCCCCTTTTCATATCTGGCTCCGTCCTCGGCGAGGGCTGGGCTCGATATGAAGACGAAGAGGCCTAGTTCCGGTGGTTGGTACGCGCGACTCTACGGAGGGGGGACCCCAGGGTCGAAGGCGCAAAGAGCCGGCGTTGGCTGTTCTGGGGCCACCGCGTGGCGCCCAGCCCGGGATTGACGGAAGAAGGGCAGTCAAGCTAAGCGCTGCCTCCGCAAGCTGCCTTTTGGCCGACGGCAATCTCTGTCGGTGGCCCGTAGGCCGTACCGGTATGGCGCGGCGCGGGTTGTGGTCCTGCTCCTGACTTCGGTCTTCTCAGACCATGGACCGGCATTGAGGGGATGGCAAAAGGCCGACCGGTTGCTCGGATCGGCTCAGGTTGCCCAGGCCGGCCGTTTGCCCTGCCCGCCTGCTTAGGACTCGCGACCACAGCCAGCTCCGACGCGGCAATCTCGAACTCGATGGCTTCTCTTCCAGGGAGCCGCCCATGCAAACGCCAGAAGAGATTGCCGGATGGCCGCTCCTGAGCTCGTCGAATCAGGCAAGGCAGGAGAGAAGCCAAGGCGCGGCAATCTGTTGTCCCTTCTCTTCTCTTGTCAACTCCGACCCCTCGAAGGGCCACGCACGACGCATGTGGGCTGCTCAAACGAATGCGCACACAGAAGCCCGGCGGCGGCGGCGGCGGTGGCGGCGTACTCGATTCGACGGGGCTGCGGCCTCCTCGACCACCACCGACCCGCGCCGCCCTTCCCGAACGACCAGGCCTCGCTCGCCATGGTCTGACGATGCACGCACGCACGCCGCCGTCGTCGTCGCCGAGTTGCAACACGGCTGACGCAGACCGGGCCTCGATCCCAGCTGCAGGCGCTCGCTCGCCGTCGGAAGACCCTTGACCGTCTTGGCCTCTCTTTGTTGCTTGCTTGCTCGTCGTCGTCGTCTTGGCCGTCGTCGGGTCGTAGAGCTGCGCTGCGCCGCGCTGCGTTGGCGCCTGCACCCACGAGGCCGCTGCACCGGACCATTCATTGTCTGCACCCATCGACGGAAGCGAGTCGTTCCTGCCGGGCCCCCCTCGCCGTCTCCCCACCCGCTCCCCGCTCCCCGCGCGCCCACTGCCATCACGACCCCAACTTCCCCGTGGGACCGTCTCGCCTCACGAGGGGAACAGCGGTGGGGCTCCACAGTCGACTGACCACACCATGCTCGCCAAACCACAGTCGTACATATAAGGCCACCGCTCGTGTGTCCCTCCGCCCATTTCCCCCTCTCCTCCCCATCCCGCCACCAGCAACCTCCCTCCCCCTCCCTTCCGCTCCCTCGGCCTCCGGCCCCTCTTACGACCACCTCCAGGCCGCCCAGCCACGGCCCAGACCTCCACACTCGTCGGCGGTCCAACGACTTCGGACGGAACCCCTCCCTTTGGCACGCGGCGCCTCCGCAAGCAAAACCCCTCGCACCTCGACTCACCATGGCGCTCTCGCCCAAGTTCTACACATGGCTCGTCGGCTGCTTCGCCGCCATGGGCTCTATGTTGTTCGGTTACGATTTAGGAGTGATCGCTGGAGTGCTGGTTGCTCCTGACTTCCTCAAGACGACGAACAACCCGGACTCGGATTACCTGGGATTCATCACCAGCTCGATGCTGCTCGGGTGAGTTGGCGGGCGCGTGGCGCGGATTTTCGGCGGCGGTGGGTGGCGCCTGTCAGGAAATTCCGGTCGAGTCTGACACGTCCGACTTTGCCCTCCTCGTGCCCCCCCTTCGACACGGCCTGCAGCGCCTTTGCCGGCTCCATCCCCGCCTCGATCATCGCCGACAAGTACTCTCGCCGCTCGGCCATCGTCGCCGGATGCCTCGTCTTCCTGTTTGGTGGCTCGATGCAGACCGGCGCCACCGGCCGTGAAGTCATGCTCGCTGGCCGCTTCTTTGCCGGATTCGGCATTGGAATGATTGCCCTCCTCGTCCCCCTCTACCAGTCCGAGATTGGTGAGTGAACATGTCCGCGCCGGGCCGCAGTCACCGTCAGATCAGGGCTGGCGACTGACCGAGCTCGCCACTCCCTTCCTCGATCTGCATGCCCCGCCCGCCCGCGCCCGCCGACGACAGCCCACCCGTCGATCCGCGGAAGTCTGACGACGCTCCAGCAGTTCTTCCTCGGCATCGGTGCTCTCGTCGCCTCCTTTGTCATCTACGGCTGCAGCAACAACTACCGGGTGCGTAGAGCCGTGACGACCTTCCAAGCGTGGGCCCCGCACGCCCGACGGACCGCGAGCTGACCTGTGCCCATCACCCTTTGCATCGCGCGTCTCCCCCATCCCCCCCCCCCCCCCCCCTTCCTTGCAGGGCACCGAGTTCGAGTGGCGCTTCCCGCTCGCGCTCCAGCTCGTCCCCGCCATCCCGCTGGGCGCCCTCATCTTCTGCTTCCCCGAGTCGCCGCGATGGCTCGTCGCCCAGGGCCGCAACGAGGAGGCGCTGGCCGCCCTCGCCCGCCTCCACGCCAGCGGCGACGTGACCGACACGTTTGTCGTCGCCGAGCACGCCGAGCTGCAGCTCAAGATCCGCGAGGAGGTCGAGTCGCGCTCGGCCTGGAGCGAGATCTTTGGCGACGTCCAGTCGATCCGCAAGATCATGATTGGCATCATCCTCCAATTCAGCGTCCAGATGACGGGCGTCTCGGCCATCCAGTACTACTCGCCCCAGATCTTCTCCAACTTTGGCTTCAGCAACCAGCGCACCTTCCTCTTCCAGGCCATCGCCTCGATCTTTGCCCTGGTCGGCGAGGGCCTCTGCGTCGGCTTCGTCGACAAGGTCGGACGCAGGTGGCCCCTCATCATCTGCAACATGGGCACCGGCCTCGTCTTCATCGTCGCCGCCGCCCTCCAGGCAAACTACCCCTCGACCCCCGACAACCTCAACAAGGCCGCCTCGTACACCTTTGTCGCCTTCACCTGGCTCTTCCAGCTATTCTTCTCCGCCGGCATCGGCCCGCTCTCGTGGGCCGTCCCCGTCGAGATCCTCAACACCAACATCCGCGCAAAGGGCGTCGCCATCACCAACCTCGCCTCCTGGATCTCCAACTTCATGATCGGCCAAGTAACCCCGAGGGCCCTGGCTTCGGTCGGCTGGCGTTTCTACCTCCTTTTCGCCGTTTGCGGCTTCACCAACGCCCTCACATTCTTCCTCATCCTACCCGAAACTAAGGGGCGGACCCTAGAAGAGATGGACGATTGGTTCGCTCAGACGCCGTTCATTGTCATCCTGAGCAAGGCGAAGCCGATCGACACCAAGGAGCGGGAGCGGCAGCTGGCGGCGGGCATGGACGGTCCGGTGGCGCAGAGGCTCGGCCACAACGACTTTGAAAAGGACGGCAGCGAAAAGAGCAAGACCGAGTACCTCGACACCGCCTAAAGGGGGCCGCCGCCTTGGAGCCTCGCTCTGAACGCACCGAGAGATTCACTTCTTTCGATCAGAAACGACGACGGGAAGACGAGACGATCGACCCGTGAAACAACGACGCGCAATGGCCACCGAATACCAGTACTTCATACCACGATTGTAATTTCATCACGACGCCCTCGCGCCCTTTGGGATCCTGCTTCGCTGCGAATACACACGTTCGCGCATCCTCTGTGGCCATCGGCGAGTGTGCGCCAGCGCTCTTTCTGCGAGGCGGCTCAGCTCCGCGCGCGGCTTTTCTTGCGCGGCGCCGGCCTCACGGTCGCACTTGCCCGTTTCGTTTTTGGCTGTTGTTGCGTGTCGACGTCCCCGCCCTGGTATCTCTTCCTCTTGCGGTCTCGGCTGGTCTGCCTCACGCTGAAGAGACGGTCTAAGCCGCCCCGCTCTCCGAGACGGCTTGGCTTGGAACAAAGACATTAGCGTTGCCCCGGGCGCACCGGCAACGCAGCCGATCTGCGCCGCAACGCTCAGCAGCGAATCCCTGCTCTGTTCCCTCTCTCGAGGGTCTTTGCTCAAACCCGAAGCACGAGAGCGCGCTCCTGACTGCTGACTCCACGCGCCTGCACTGCATTGGCGGTGCAGTGCATCAAGCTCAAGACTGGCCGTGAAAATTCCCCTTGTTCCAAAGTGACTGCTGCAGTCCATCACTGTTGGCAGGCCACAAGACCTTGAACCTGCTGCTGCAACAACCTCCTCTGCATCTGTTCTGCTTCTACCTCTGCCTTCTAGGCCTAAGCAGCAGACTTGGAGGTTCAGGAGGTTGCA
>NW_006920896.1:83552-87446 GCF_000417875.1 Pseudozyma flocculosa PF-1
CCTGCTGCTAGCTATGAGTCATCTGGCCTGAGGCACAAAATCGTGGTGTTGCGCTGAAAACGAGCCAAAGGCAAGGGATGCTGGAATCAGATGGTGGTGTGCTGGCAGGGGAGATGGCGTGCGCGCGCTAGCTAAAACACAGGGAGAAACTCGGAAATCGGAAAAGGAAAAAAAGTGCGCGCGCCTCGGAGCTGTTGGCAGCGCCCAAGGACAATGGACGTCCTCTGCGGCTTGTCCATGGTGACGCTGCGATGCGGTGATGCTGACAATGCTGCGATGCGGTGACACTGCGATGCAGTGATGCTGCAAGCAAGGGCAAGGAGGACGATGCTGCGATGCGGTGACGCTGCAAGCGAGGAGGACGCTGCGATGCGGTGGCTGGGAAGATTTGCCTGATCTTTGCGAGAACCTCCACCTCATGGTTGCCGACAAAGACCACCGGTGTGGTTCTGTCTTGGCGGCCGTCACCAAGCCAAAAGCTGAGGTAGTACGGGTGGAGGACATCAAAGGCCCAGACGTCCTCGTCACTCATGCCTATCTCGGCTGGCCACATGTCCCATGTCTTTCCCTGCCACACCCTGAAAATCAACTTTGTGAGGCTGGTCTGGGCCTGCTGATGCAACCTGCTTGATGAGGCAGCTGTTGACATAGTGGATGGCCACACTGTTCTGCTGGGCACAGAGTCAATCAAACACCCTGCTGAGCTGGCTTGCCTGGTTGAAGCTGATCAAGCAAGGCACTAGCTGCAGTCTCAGGGTAAGACACCAGCATGCTGGCCCTCTGATACACACAGGTCCTTCTGCAGTGCATGTGGCTTGTTGCAAGAGCAGGAGCAGGATGAGGATTCACTGCCTTGTGTACAGGCAGGTGCAAGCCTTGCATCATCAGCATTGTCTTGTTTTTGCACTGTTGCTGCTTGAAGATTGTCATTGGTCAAACACAGGCACTTGGGAAAAAGGGGTCTGGCAAACCGGTTTGCCATGGGTTGCCGCCGCACAGCAAATATGGTGCTTTGCCAGATGTGTTTGCCAGGCCCTGCACGGAAAAGTCAGCATTTCTAGGCCTTGCAGGTTTGCAGTGGTTTGCCAAGGTTTGCAGGCACGCTGCTGCCTCGGCAAGCCGGCTTGCCAAACTAAGTTGCTGCCAAAAAAAACAGAGACACATTTTGCGCGCACCCTTTGCAAACACTGGTAAACTTATGTGATTGCCGTGTGACAGCAATCACAGCAAACAGCCGAGTTTGCCGTGTGACAGCAACCACCGGAAACGGCTGTTTGCAGGGGATCTTTTCCCCCAGTGAGGCAGGCAGGCTGAGTGCAGAGCCCTTTGAGAGCGCACGGGGCTGCTGCTGCTGCTGCTGCTGCTTTGTGCCGCTGCACGCTCCACTTGAGTTTTCAAGGGACTGAGGGCGGACCGGAGCGACTGCAGCAGCAGCAGCGGCCGTCGTCTCATCTGTCGGTCCATTCCGAGTTGGACATTTCCTTCTCACCTTCACCACCATCACCCACAGTCCTTCTCTGCACCTCCCTCAAGGGCAGCATCTCATCGACTGCTGACCCTACATCCACCCGGTCCGACCACAGCTCCTTCCACCGCCGCCAGGACAATACACACCACTGCCCTGGCCTGCCCCGCCGAGCATGTCGAGCCGTGCCTCGCCGTCATCTGCCCCAGCGGCCGCATCGACCCTGGCCTCCGGCGCATCGTCACGCCTGTCCTCGCCCGCCAAGTCGGCGACAGCACCCTCGGCGACGCTCCCAGACGACGATACCGTGCAGATCGCCTTTCTGCGTTCCATCTCGCTCCACCGACCCATTGGCCCGCACCGCCACTTCAATATCCTCCCCGTGCTGCACCACACCCAGCGCGCCCTCGACCGCAAGCACGCAAAGCTCCAGTCCCGCCTCAAGCAGCTCATCTCGGGATCCTCGCCGGCCGCCACATCCTCGGGCGCTCCCGACGGGCCCGGCGGCAGTGGCGGCGGCAGCAGGGCCAATAGCAGCGGGAGGCGCAAGTCGTCGCGCAGCCGCTCCGTCAGCGTCACCAGCACCAATGCCGACGGCGACCGCACCGACGACGACCACGAGCGCGACGAGAGGGAGCGCCAGGAGCACATCGCCCTCGTACAGGCCGAGATCGACAACCTCGCCATCCGCAACGTCGACACCCGCATGCTCTGGAACTCGCTCGCCGAGCTCTTTGACCAGGAGGCCCTCGACGAGCTCGTGAGTGCAGCGAGCGGGCGGAAGTCACAGGCGTGGCCCAGTCTGGAGATGCTCACCCCGCACGCCGGACCCGCTGATCTGACCTTCTCTCCCCCTTACGCCCCGCGCCCCCACAGGAGGAGAGCGCCATCTTTGAGACGTCAAACGGCGACGGCAGCACGAGCAGCGGCAGCGTCAATGACTCGAACAGCGAGGACCCGGCATCGTCCGAGCCACCCACGCCCTCGAAGCGCAAGCGCGGCGGGGGGCGCGCCCAGCACGCGCACGCCCGTGGCGCCACCAGGTCGAGGCCGCCCGAGGTCGAGGAGCGCTACGTCTACCAGCGGCCGGGCGCGCCCGACTACGAGGCGGCGCGGCGCAAGGACGCCAAGTCGAGCAGCTCCTCGTTCTACCCCTGGTCGTTTGGCCAGGAGCCAGACGGTACAAAGGACGGCATGGCAAGGCGCGACTTTGACCTGATGCCGTGGCACGAGTTCGAGCCGCTCATCGCGCCGCGCCGCAAGGCAGCCAGCCTAGAAGAGGAAGGGCCCGGCGGCGTGCTCAAGGCCAAGCTGCCCGCCGAGACCAAACGGGGCAGGGGCGGCTCGGCGGCCAAGGTCGTGGACACGGCGTCGGACGAGGAGGAGCTGTCCGAGGTCGAGTCGGTCTCGGCCAAGCAGTCGGCCAAGGCGCGATCGAAACGCGGCGGCAGCAAGCGCCGGCGCCAGCGCGACGAGAGCTCCGACGATGAGGGCGACGAGGAGGCCGAGGAGGAGGAGGAGGAGGACCGCGAGGAGGAGGCAGAGGACGAAGAGGAAGGCGCTTCGTCCGGTAGGGAAGGCGAGGACGCAGAGTCCGGCTCTGGCGAGGACGACGAGGCGGAAGAGGAAGACGACGAGGCCACCACTCGCAAGGGGCGCGGCGGAGGGCGTCGCGGGTCCAAGGCGGCTCCGGCCAAGATCACCAAGGCGACTAGGGGCGCCAAGGCCGGGGCCGGCAGGCGCTCCTCGGTCGCCGCTGCGTCCGGACGTGGCCGCTCCAGCCGTCGCAAGCGGGCCGAGGAGGATGATGAGGAGGAGGAGGAAGAGGAAGAGGAGAAGGACGACGAGGAGGGTGGCGAGGATGAGGAGCAGGACGAAGAGGAGGACGACGAGGACGAGGCCGAGGAGGAAGGGGATGAGGACAAGGACGAGGACGAGCAGGAAGCGTCGACGACAACAGGCCGACGGGGCAAGAGGGCGAGCAAGGCCGCCAACCCACGCAAGCGCTCGTCGGCCGCCGTGACAGAGGACGACGAGGATGCGGGCGAGAGGCCGTCGGTGCGCAGGCGGAGCAGCCGGCGTGCCTCTACGACGCAGCTGCGCGAGGAGGAGGAGGAAGAGGAGGAGCAGGGGGGCGAGGGCGGACAGGCGGCGGAGCAAGACGAGGAGATGGAGGATGCGAAAGAGGAGCAGAGCGGCGGTGGGTCTGAGGAGGAGGAGGAGCGAAGGTCGCAGCAGGGCGGGGACGACGAGGTCGAAGAGGGCGGTGGAGATGACGGCGATGACGACGACGAGGAGGTGGAAGAGGAGGAAGAAGAAGAGGAGGGAGGGCCGCGAAGAGGTAAAGGCCGCTCCGGCGGTGGCGGTGGGAGGGGGTCGAAGCGAGTCCGGCCGTCGGAGAGCCGGGTGCGAGTCGTCGCGGCGGCGGT
>NW_006920896.1:87606-90181 GCF_000417875.1 Pseudozyma flocculosa PF-1
GATCCGCCTCGAGAGCGGGTGCATCGTCGCGCGGCGGTGGCGGGGTGGCAGCGAGGAGCAGCGCCGCGGCCACCTCGACGCCGGCCAAGCAGACGCGATCCAAGGCCACACCGTCATCGACGTCGCGCACCAAGGCCACGCCCTCTTCCTCGTCGTCCTCATCGACGGCGGCGGCGGCGAGCACGACGCTGGCCAAAGACGCAGCGGCGTCCGGGTCCGGTACGCCGTCGAGGCCCGCGGCGGCTACGCGATCCTCGACGCGCAACGTGGCGTCCGAGTCGAGGAGTACCCGCCGCACGCGGCGTTGAGCGAGCGCCCCAGGGCAATCCACCTGTCACCTCTGCTCGTCAGATTGTGTCGGATCGGCGGAAGGCGTGCCGTGATCGATCCCGCTGCAATCCTAGCCTGTGCTGCTGCGCTGCGAGAGTGATGGCATGTTGTCGAGACACGATGCGTGGGCCGAGTCGGCAGTCTAGAATACATTGGATGGGCAGGCCGGGGCGGGGCGGGACGGGGCTCCTCGGACCGTCATGCCGCCTTGGCTGGCGCGGCGGGCGGCGGCGCATCTGGCTTGTGGGCCTGGTCGACCTTTGGCCTGCCGTCGCGCTGTACGCGCAGGCGGGCGTCGGCCTCGCGGATGTCGAGGCCGGCGTCGAACCACTGCTTCATGTAGGCCTGGACCTTGTCGCCCGTCTCCTGGGCGTCGACGCTCCTGCCGAAAGCGTCGACAAACTTGCCCTCGGGATCCATGAGGTAGAAAAAGATGCTGTGGTCGACGAGGTAGTCGCCGTTGGGGTCTGCGTCGGGGGGCGTGGAAAAGTAGACGCGGTAGGCCTTGCAGGCGCGCTTGACCTCGTCAAAGGAGCCCGTGAGGCCGACCATGGACGGGTGGAAGTCGTCGACGTAGCGCGCCAGCGCCTCGACCGTGTCGCGCGCCGGGTCGCAGCTGACAAAGACGGGGTTGATGTAGTTCTTTCCGCCAAAGTGGTTGGCCATGCGGTCGACGACCTCGCCCATCTTGTCGAGCTCCTCGGGGCAGATGTCGGGGCAGTTTGTGAAGCCAAAGTAGATGAGGCTGAAGCTGCCGAGGAGGTCGTCGTGCGTAAACGGGTGCGAGGTCGACGTGACGAGCGAAAAGGGCCCGCCGATGCGCGGCCGCCCCACCTTTGCCTGGGCCGTGTCGGCGGCGCGGCGCGCCTGCACCTGCGCCTTTTCGCGCTGGAAGTAGTAGAGCAGGCCGGCGCCCGTGGCGAGGAAGAGGAGGCCGGCGCGCAGGTTAAAGGGCCCGACGGCGGCGCGCGTCTTTGCCGCCTCGCGGTCCGACGAGGGCGAGTTGCCGCCGCCGCCGCTGCTGCTGGCGTAGCCGCGGGTCGAAAGCGCTCGCAGCGGCGAGGATGACCCTGACCCTGATGCGAGGCGGCCAAGGGGAGCGGCGGTTGGAATGGCTCGGCTCCTGGCGAATGCGGAGCGCATGCACTGCGTTGCGAGTGGGAGCGCGGACCTCATGGTGGTGGTGGCGGCGGTGGGGGGTGGTGGTGGTGGTGGTGGTAACGGGAGGGGCCAGCGGGGATGGTAGCAAGAAGAAAGGGCGCTGCGCGGTGCTGCTAATTCGGCCATGGGAGCGGCCCGCACGGCTGAGTCAGCGGGCAAAGCGGCGGCCGACTGAGCCAAAAGGGCAAAGAGAGAAGGGACGAGTGATCGGGGCGTGCAGCTCGCGGCAGCTTCCCCCTCCACCTCGTGGCTCGTGGCTCGTTGGGGGCCAGCGGCAGAGGCCCCCATTTGTCGGCTTAGGCCTCCTCTCCCACCTACTACCACCACCCACCCACCCACCGCCTCCTCCCAAAATGAGCGGCAAACGCCTCAACAAGCGTCAGCTACGCGAGCAGCAAGAGCTCCAAGAACTCGCACAAGCTCAGGCAGCCGCACCCGCACCCGGAACCGCTCCAGACCAGCCCAACGACGCCGACCATGGCCACCACAGCCCTCAACAGCAGCCCGACGACGACGACGACGACGACATCAACGCAGCCCCTGCCGCAAAGCAAAAGAAGAGCAAAAAGGCAAACAAGCAACAGCCACCACCAGCCTCTATCTTTGCCGCGCTAGGAGACCAGCAGGATAACGACGACGACGAGGCCGACCCAGACGCTGCCCCTGCCGACGACGACAACGATGACGAACCGGAAACCTCTCCCGCCAACCCTGCAACAACGGCCAAGAAGAAGAACAAGAAGAAAAAGAAGCCAAAGAAGGCACCCGCCGACGGCGACGACGATGCCCACAGCTCCCCCGCCCCACCACCATCCAAAAAGGCATCGAAAAAGGCCAGCGGCACCGCATCTGCAGCCCCGGCAAAGGACGTCGACGACATGACCATGGACGAGCTCAACGCCCTCCTCGAGTCCCAGGCCAAGCTCGCAGACCAGCAGCGCCGCGCCGACCAGGGCAAGCCCGGCAGCTCGGCCACCCTCCGACCCGTCAGCGTGTCCGCCTTCCGCACCCACCTCGCCCTCGACCCGCGCTCCCTCGACCCGGCCATCGAGCTGCGCCGCCAGTTTGGCTCGGCCGCCATCAA
>NW_006920896.1:90201-110273 GCF_000417875.1 Pseudozyma flocculosa PF-1
CTGCGCCGCCAGTTTGGCTCGGCCGCCATCAAGGCGTTTGAGAGCGAGTCGGCCGCCGCCGGCGCTTCCGCCGGCGCCCGGGCGCGCGCCCAGGCCACCAATTCGAACCTCAAGCTCCGCAGCCACCTCTCGCAGCCAAAGGACTACTGGCCCCCCATCGGCCGCACTTTCACCGGCATCAACATGGACGTCCGCGACACGCGCAGCGGCCGCCTCTGCTCGTGGCAGCACGGCAAGGCCTACAAGCAGGTCCAGCTCCAGTTCCTCCAGGCCGTGCGCTCCCACGACCCCAACGCCCTCATGGCGCTCCTGCGCGTCTACCCGTGGCACATCGACACGCTCCTCCAGCTGTCCGACTACTCGCGCCACCAGGGCGACCTGGGCCAGGCGGCCGACTTCAACTCGCGCGCCCTCTTTGCCTTTGAGCGCACCGCCAGCCCCTACTTTACCTCGTGCCTCTCGTCGACCACCTCGGGCCCGCCCATGGTCGACTTTCTCAAGATCGAGAATCGCGCCTTTTACCTGGCCGTCCACCGCAACCTCGGCTTCCTCGGCCGCCGCGGCACGTGGAGGACCGCCCTCGAGTGGGCCAAGATCCTCCTCGGCCTCGGCCGCGACGGCGACGACCACCACGCCGCGCTGCTCTGGATCGACTTCCTGGCCATCAAGGCCAAGCAGGCGCGCTGGCTCGTCGAGCTGTGCGACAAGCTCGACCTGCAGCGCGGCCGGCAGCGCGGCGGCGGCGTCAAGCGCGTCGAGGAGATCAGCGTGCGCGCCGAGACGTGCATCGACGACGAAAAGGCCGACGCCGGCGAGGGCGACGGCTACGAGGGCACGCTCGACTGGTGCGTCGGGCTGCAGTACGCGCGCGCGCTGGCGTTCAAGGCCATTGAGCGCGAGGAGAAGGACAAGAGCGGGCGGAGGAGCCGGGCGGCGCTGCGGCTGGCCATGGCGCGGTACCCGATGGCGGTGCCGCTGCTGGCCAACAAGGTGGGCATCGACCTGCCGGGCAGCCTCGTCACCCACCCGCTGTTTGAGCTGCGGACGCGGTACGGCGAGGCTGGCGACGACAGCCTGCCGCACCTGCTCTCGCAGATCTACGCGCTGCGCTCCGAGTCGCTGTGGAAGGAGCCGGGCTACCCCGAGTGGCTGCGCGACACGGCCGTCGAGCTGTTCCCCGTACTCAAGGCCGACTACGAAGCCACGGGCGCGGCCAAGAGGGCCAAGGCGGCCGTGGCGGACCTCAAGACGAGGCAGGGCATCTACCGGCACGTGCTCGTGTCTGACCTGCCGGACAGTGTTAGGCAGCAGCTGGTGGGCCACCTGCCGACCGAGGTGACGCGCAACGGCGAGATGATGGACGCCTTCGACCCCATTCCGCCCGTGTCCACGGAGCTCTACGGCACCGTCGAGGGCGAGGGCGAGGGCGAGGGGGACGAGGACAGGGCGACGAGGTACGACGACGAGTACTTTGCGCCCATCATGGGCAGCGGTGGTGGATCTCGGGGTGGCAGTGGAGGCGGAAGTCGAGCGCAAGGGCAGCAGGATGAGGCGGGGCTGATACAGGCGTTTATGAGGGCGATGCAGGGCGTGGGTGGGCTGCGGGGCTGGGACGCGGCCATGGAGGGCATGGACGACGAGACGAGGGTGAGTGCGCGCAGGGGCGTCGAGAAGGACATCACCAGGCAGGCAGCAGGCTAACCCGCGGCTTACCGACCGACACCCCATTTGCCTTTTCCCGCCTTCGTCCCCTCTTCGCTGGACCTGCCGCGGATATAGGAGGACGTGATGGCGCAGATTCTCGAAATGACGGCGCAAGCACGGCGGGAGCGTGGGGCGGGCGAGGATGAACCGCCCGGTGGCTTTGGATTTGATCGGGACGGCCAAGACGACGACGAGGAAGGCGGCGGAGGGGATGAGGCAAGGGGAGGAGGGGGAGCGTTTGCGGCGCTGAGGAATGCGCTCAATGCCGTCTGGGGGATGGGCGGGACCGCTCACCAGCCCGCCGCCGCCGAGGATGAGGACGATGGCTTCGAGACGGAGGACGACGACGAGCAGTAGTTGGCCAGCGGTCGACAAGGTTGATTGAACTGAATCGGAGGTGTTGAGCGAGTACAGTACAGCAGCTAGCGCCGCCGGGACATGCGGCGTGTGGTGCGGGATTAGACGACCTGGATTGACGGAACGTGGTGCGACTTGCGAGGGCTCGAGCGCACCCTCGGCCTACCTTTCCCCCGTCGATTTTGTCGAGGATTGGGGGGCGGAGCGGGTGTGACACACGCTTGTTTCCTCGACCTCGTCCCGTTGTACTTACTGTGGCTCGCTGTGCGTTGGCTTGGACCTTGACTTCGGGACGGGTGCTTACGATACGGAGACGAAGCACATAGCGGAATTACGCAGCCAGGCAACGGGGGGTCACATGCTGGAGGGTGTCCGCTCTGTGGGTCGACAGCGAGAGCGAGAAGCGGCAATGCTCCGCAACCCACACTGCTGCCTTCCTTGGGGCGCGCGCATGCCGTATCGCAAGGCACAGGCTAGGACACCAAGGCAAGGCGTACGCGGTAGAGAGTGACAGGACCCCGACCCGACCATGCATGCATGGCGCTGAGCGACGAAGGTGATTGGCTTGGTTTAGCCGGCGTCGAGGGCCTGGCCTGGTCTGACCTGCCTGCCTGCCTGCCTGCCTCGGCTAGATCTGGTAATTGCCTGCCGCCTGCCGCCACGCCACCTTACCCGCGCAAATGCAAATGCGGGGCCCCTCGCTGTCTGGGGATGCGTGGCCCGAGCCCTCGTCTCGCCCCGTCTCGCCCGCTTGCCGCCCCGCCTCCGCTCGCCTCGCCTCGCCTAGCGTACCGTATCGGCCTTTGCCGTCGTCGAAGCTTGGTGAGTTCTCACGCAAGTTGCCCTAAAGTCGGACGCACGCTTTGCACTGGGCTACAATATCGACTTCGACTTGGACCGTGCTTGCGCGCCTGAGCCTGAGCCTGCCAGGCCTGGACTACTGCCCTGTCACGTCTCCCCCTCGCTGCCATCGTGACCTGCCCTCGTCGCCGCAGCTGCCGTGAGCTTGGCCTGTGCTCGGTCGCAATGCAGTTGATATAAAGCGCCCTGCTGTGCCTCGCCCTCTTCACCGCCCGCCCCGTGTGTGCACATCCTCATTCCCTACTGGCCCCCCCCCCGCAAACTCTCAGAGACCCCGCTCGCACTCCTCCGACTCGTCCCTTCTAGTCACACACCACATCGCCCACCCACGCACACCACGCCACATCGCCCAACATGGGTCTCTTTTCCACCTCGACGCTCAACGAGAACCCGTCGTCGTACGCGACGCCGGCGGCCTTTGCCCCCTCGACGGTGCAGGAGGCACAGCGCGCCGCCACCTACGACTACGTCATCATCGGCGGCGGCACCGCCGGCTGCGTCCTCGCATCGCGCCTCTCGGAAGACGCAAACGTCTCCGTCCTCGTCCTCGAGGCCGGCGGCACCAACAACGTCCTCGAGACCCAGGCCCCGCTCACGTTCGGGAAGCTCTTCAAGACCGACAAGGACTGGAACTACGAGACCGTCCCGCAGGGCACCGTCGCCAACCGCGAGCTCTTCTGGCCCCGCGGAAAGATGATCGGCGGTAGCAGCAGCATGAACGCCATGTGAGTCCGGTCGTCGTCGCGGCTTGCGGGCGAGGTCGGGGTCGAATTGGGGAGCGCGGCACACGATCCCTTGCTAACCCGACCCTCTGCGCTTCGTTTCTGCTCTTCGTCATCCCTGCCTCGCCACTCTGTTCGCCGCAGGATGTACCACCACTGCTCGTACACCGACTACGACGAGTGGGAAAAGGAGTTCGGCTGCAAGGGATGGGGATACAAGGACATGCAGCCCTACTTCCGCAAGGCAGAGCAGTGTGAGTGGCGCTTGGCTCACGTCGTTGTCCACTCTTGTCCCGACGTGCGCCGACATGGCTCCTGACCGCCTCCCCCTCCCTGGCCACCCACAGACACGCCCAACGTCGGCCGCGCCCAGGTGGACCCGGTGCACCGCGGCAGCGACGGCCTGTGGCAGGTCGGACATAGCCACCTGTCCGAGATCGGCGGAAAGGGTTTTGTCGGCGGCTGCATCGAGACGGGCATCCCCTTTAACCCGGACATCAACACGCCGCGCGGAACCGAGGGCGTCACCCACATCATGACCTTCAGTGCGTCTGCCCCTCTCTCCCTGTCTCCCGTGTCTGTCGTCGTCGCGATGGTCGGACGGAATCACTGACGCGTCGACGACCCCGCCACCCCACCGCAGTCGACAAGAACGGTCGCCGCTCGTCGGCCGCCACGGCCTACCTGCCCCCCGCCGTGCAGAAGCGGTCCAACCTGACGATCGGCGTCAAGGTTATGGTGACGCGCGTCATCTTCGACCGCAACTCGTCGTCGCGCCCGCGTGCCATTGCCGTCGAGCTGGAAAAGGAGCGCGGAGGGCAGAAGTACTACGTCTCGGCGCGCACCAAGATTGTCCTCAGCGCCGGATCGATCAACACGCCGCAGACGCTCATGCTGAGCGGCGTCGGGCCGCGCGCCACCCTCGAGCGGCACGGCATCCCCGTCGTGCTCGACAACCCCAACGTCGGCCAGCACCTCAAGGACCACTTCTGCACCAGCACCATCCTCTGCAAGGCCAAGCCGCAGTATACGCTCGACTTCCTCGGCAGTCAAATCGGCGCCCTGCCCGCCCTCGCCCGCTGGCTCGTCACGGGTGGAGGACCGCTGACCAACAACGTCGGAGAGTGTGCCGCCTTTTTCCGCTCGACCGACGAAAAGTTGCCCGGCACCCACGCGCTCACCAAGCCCGAGAACAAGCCCGCCTTCCACGGATCCCTCGGTATCGGCCCAGACCTCGAGGTGATCGGTTGCCCACTCCAGTACCTCGACCATGGATTCAAAACGGCTCAGCACGGTGATGGCGTTTTCTCAATGGTTCCCATCGGTCTGCGTCCCAAGTCGGTGGGCGAGATTTCGATCCGCAGCGCCGACGCGTGGGACAAGGCGGTGATCGACCCGCGCTACTGGACCGACGAGGGCGACAACGACCGCAAGGTGCTGCTGGCGGGCGTGCGCATCTGCCTCAAGATTGCGCACTCGGACGCCCTCAAGCCGTACCTGGAGCAGATGCCTGTCGACAACGACCCGTCGAGCTTCTACTGGCCCTACTGCGCCGATCCGGACCAGATCACCGACGACCAGATCTGGAACTGGATGACGCGCGACGCCTTCACCCTCTACCACCCCGTCGCCTCGGCGCGCATGGGACCCAGCGCGGCAGAGTCGGTCCTCGACCTCGACCTCGACGTGCATGGCATCGACGGCCTCGCCGTGTGCGACGCCAGCGTCTTCCCCGAGCAGATCGCGGGCCACCCCACCGCCGCTGTCATCGCCGTCGCAGAGAAGCACGCCGAGCTCCTCAAGCGCGCCGCAAAGGCCAATGCCGACGCCCTCCCCGCCACCCCGCGGCTCTAGGGCACCGCCCCTCGCCTCTTCGCTCGACTGCGTTTCACCTGCTCCGACCGTCCAGCTCAGCCCAGCACCCACCGTCCGTCCCCTCTGTACCGTTCGATACCTCCCTCCTGTCCATGTCTTCAACCCATGTATTTACTCACCGCACGCCCGTCGCCCGGAATCTCATCTTTCCTGTCATGCACTCGCCTCGCCTCGCCTCGGCCCGTGCCTGCCTGCCGGCCACCTCCAACAAGAGGGACGGGTGAGAAGTGTACGATCCTCCCGTCGAAGCATGCACCAAATGCAAAGGGTTGGTGTCGAGATTCCCGTCGCTCGACGCGCACGACGCGCCGCAAACATCGGTCCGCCCGCACATCCACTTCGCCGGCGTGCTACGACGTCACCCGGCTCGGCTCGGCTCGGCTCGGCTCGGCTCGCGGAGCGGCAGTGAAGTTGGGGGAGGCTGGAAACTGCTTTAGGATGAAAGAGGGGCCAGACTAATGTCGATACGAGGGAAGGAGGAAGGACCGAGGGTGCTTGGGATTGCGCGCAGCATCATCCCGCTCCGCCTGAGGAGCATCTCTTTTTTCCGGAGGTACAAAGGACCACGGCCAGGCCGGGCCTGGCCATGCGGCGAGGATGACGGGTTGACCTCGAGCAGACTACAATACTCGATCCGACTATAGAACTCGAGCAGACAGACAAACGATGCGATGCCATGCGATGCCATGCCATGCCATGGCATGCGATGCACGTCGATTCGGAAAGGATCACATCGAGTCTCGCGCGAAAGCCCTGCCTCCCGAAACGGCCACAGCCCTCGTCTCCAGCGGACCAAAGGGCAACCACCGCACATACTCTCCACCGCGTCCGGATCCAAAGGCCGTCAGGAAGCGGGTCGAGTTGCGCGTGCTCCTGCCACCCTCTCCATCGGCTGCAGCGGCGGTGGCGGCAGCGATGTGGGCGGCCTGTTCTGCGTCGTCCCATGTCGACATGGCGCGGATGGCGGGCGCATAGTCGAGTACGGTCGCCGTCGATTGCGCCGTCGAGGTGGGCGCGGGGTGCAGTAGCCGCGTCAGCGTGGCGATGGCGTGGCTCGTCTTCGCCCTGCTCGCCGCGCGGCCCGAGCGAGACATCGGGACCGGAGGAGGGGAAGGCATGTCGTCGTCGAAGTCAGTATGAGCCTCCCTCTCTCTGCCTGCCACCACCGACCGACGTGGAACCGCCGCCACGTGGACGCACCGTTTCTGCTCCAGCTCCCATCCCGACCCGGCCTCGATGCCGGCGCCACCGACCAGACCGATGACCGTCGAGGCAAAGTCGGGCATGTATCGGAAGCTACCCGGCCGATGGGGCGGTACCGCCAGCGGCTGCGAGAAGAGCTGGCGCATGTGCGGCGCCAGCTGCTGTTCGGCTGTCGTCAGGTGCGGTGGCTGGCCGTACTATTGGCGGAGCAGGGAGAAGGAGAATTGGAGCGTCAGCTGAGCGAGCGCCGCGCAGTCAACGCGAGGCAAAAGGGTCGAGACTTACGGCTTCCGGGTCTTCGTCCCACTGCATCGCGTGGACGTAGGACAGCGGGTCGTACCGCCTGGCCTCGAGGCGGAGCTGCGCGATGTCGCTCAGCTCGCCTCCGGTGCTGCTTCCCATCGACGGCGCGGGCACGAGCACGGCCACTGGCGTCAGGTTCGGCTCCGGCTCCGGCTCTGCACCGCTGCCGGGCTGCACCACCGACAGAGCCAACGAGAGCTGGTTGATGGCCTGCCGCAGGTCCACCCTCTGCTCGCATTTCCCATCCGCCCTCTCTCGCACCACCTCGTCCCACTGCTCGAGCATCTCCGGATGCACCGGCCCGTCGGCACGAGGATACCTCGCAAACGCATCCGCGCACAACGGCGCCGCGAGGTCTCGGCTCTCCCTGAGCACCTCGGCCGCACTCGCCTCGTCGAGCAGGACGCCCCGAGACGCAGCAGCAAGGAGGCGGAGGTACACCGAGGCCGTGCTGGCGTCGACCCGCTGGAACGCAAGGTGCTCCTGGATCGGCAGGTCCGACGCCGGGATCATCGCGGCGTCGTTGCACGTGACAATGACGGGCCGCCGCGACTCGGCAATGAGCTCGACGATGGCCGTCCAGAAGCCCTTGTCGTCCTCGTAGAGCACGTCAGCCTCTTCGACGAGGATCAGGCTCTGCCGAACCGCCGGCGAGGTGCCCTTCCTCGCATCGCCTGGCCCGTCAAGGGCGTCTTCGGAAGCGCTCGCCTTCGCCGAGGCCGGGGCTGGAGCCGGCGCTCCCTTGCGCCAGGTGGCCCCTCCGCCCGTGCCGCCGCTCGAGACCATGTGGTTGCGTCCGAGATCGCCCACGGCGCTGTGCAAGTCCTTGCCGCTCCTCCGGCCCATGCCCGGAAACAGCTCAAACACCTCGTAACCCAGCTCGGCTGCGCACGCGTACACTGCGGCGGTCTTACCCGAGCCCGACGGCCCAGAGAGGAGGAGGCAGTTGGTGAGATGCGCCGCAGATGCAAACGTGGGCTGCACCGGCGCCGCGCCCGGGTTCGGTTGCAACTGCGCTTGCGCTTGCGCCTGCGACTGCGACTGCGACTGCGTCGTCGGCGCCGAGGCGCTGCCCTGCGACATTGCCAGGGCCGCCACCTCGTCCTCGGTCGTTTCGCCCGCCGTCGAGGCGCTACCCCCGCGCCGGAACTGGTCGAACCACGCCTCCTCTTCCTCGGAGTCATCGACGATAAAGTCGGCCATCTCGGAGCCGCCCTCGTCGTCGTCGCTGCCGATGCGCCTCGCCCGCCTCCGCTTCTTGTCGACGCGCTTCTGGATCATGCGCGGGCCAGACGCGCGGTCGGCGAGCTTGCGCCGCTTCGATTTGGCACGAGAGGCGTCGGCGCGGGCCTGCGCGGCGCTGACAGTGCCGCTGCTGCTGCTGGCGCCGGTTGCTGGGCCGGGCGCAGTGACGAGCAGGGCGCGCAGCCAGTCCCTCATGTAGGTGGCGCTCGACTCGTTGCCGAGGCACTCGGATGCGGTCTGCGGGCGGAAGGCGTCGTTGAGAAGGTGCTGCGACGTGCGCGCAGGACGGCGGTCGGTATGGCGGTCCACCAGGTCGAGCAGATGCTGGAAGCTCGAGGGCAGCGAGCCGTCGGCCGACGCCCAGGCGGACAGGTCGATCTGGCGTCGCACTGCCTCGGCTGACGATGCTGCTGGGCAGTGTCTCGTCGTTCGATGCGTGCCGTTGATGGGGATCCTCTGCCTCGCTATGCGGCTGGCCAAGGGTACGTCTGGCATGGTCTGCCCTCCCGCCGTGCGTCGCTCCTGCCGTGCCTTGCGCGACGACTCCGAGTCCGACGTATAGGCAGCGGCCTTCTGCTTGGCCCACTGCAGCGCCTGCTCTTCAGGCGGCCACAGGTTCCTGACGTGCGCCTCGCCGCGCCCGGGCCAGGCAGCTTCGAGCGGCGCCTTGGATCGCACATTGCGTGCGGCAGAGCCAGAACAGGCCGACCCGCCTTTTTGCGCAAACAGACTCCACCGCGGTGGCTCCTGGCGCATCGGCGGCAGGGGTGCTGGCGGCGGTCTGGCTTTTGCCTTGCCCTTGGAGACAAGCTGCGGCATCTCGTCGTCGGTCTCGGAGGCAGGGGTCGCTGCTGCTGCTGGCGGAGGGGGCCTCTGAGCTTTGTCCCTCATGGCGAAGAACGGGTGGGGTTTCACGTCTGGCTTGGTGGAAATGGTGCCGCGGACATCGAGGCTGAGCCTGTCGCTTCGTTTTGGCTTGTCTGCCGCGAAAGCAGGCGATGGGCCAGCCATGTTGCTGTGCACGATCTCGATGTCGCCGCCGTCATCGTCTCCATCCAGTTCCGGGATATCTCCGTTCTGCTTCGGGGTCACTGCGACGGCTGGATCGACGAGCGACGAGGCCGAGGCAGAACCAGGCCTGCTCGGGCGCTTCCTCTTTGGCTTGCCGACTTCGGCCTGGTCCTTGAGCAGCGAAGCCTCTAGCTTTGCATCTGCGCGCAGCACGGCCTTGAGGTCCTCGCGGTAGGATACGGGCGCCTTTGCGCGGCTGGAGCGGGTTGGGCGGCTGGGACCGGGTGTGCTGCTCTGGTCCGCATCGGGGTCGGGTTCCGCCGGCTGCGGCTGCGTCTGGGGCTGTGGCTGTGGCTTTGGACGAAAGAGGGGGTGTAGGCTAGACGGATCGACGCCGCCGTTTTCCTTCAAGTGAGCGGCGAGCTGATCCTTGTTCGAGGCCGGAGCGACGGACGGGGGCGGCGTCGATGGCCAGCTCTGTGTGCCGGCATCGCCGCTGGCATTGGCGGGTGGCGGCGTGGTAGGGAGCGAGGAGGGCGGGTTGTCCGGCAGGTGTTGGATCTGTGATGGGGGAGGGTCACGACCGCCAAATGGCAGGGTGGCCTGTTTCATCCCCTCGTCGTCGCGGTGCGGTGCGGTGCGGTGCGGTGCGGTCGAGGAGCAAGGGGGCAAGGGGCCGGAGGAGGAGGAGGTTCAAGAGGGTGTGGATAGGGCGAGCATGCGTGGCAGTACGAGCGTGCGTGGTAGGGGTCGAGGTAGATGGAGCAGCAGAGAGACAGCGCAAGGGAAGCAGAGAGAGGTGTGGGTTGGGTTGGTGGCTGTGGTCGCGGTCGGAGGGTCTGCCAGTCGAGCAGAATCGACCGTCGGCCCACCCGCCCGCACGCCCGCCCGCACGCATCCCCAACACTCAAGTGGAGCAGTCACGCCGCCGCCGCCGCCGCCGGCGACACAAAAACGGGGGTCGCGTCTCGGCTTCGGCCCGTCGCGTTGAGCGCTCCCTCACCCAGGCGGCACATCCGTCGGGAGACCCGCGCCTCCTCTTGTCTCCCCGGCTGCCTTGACAACCACACCGGATCGATGACACGTAGCTCTCTTGCCCCGCTCGGCCGCTCAAAGGAGTGCTGTATTCGACACGCCAATGACACTTCTACGACTGCACGCCCAGCGACGACGCCGCTCTCGGCGCGCCCGCCCGCTCAGGAAAACATCTTCGAGTAGGCCGCCCGCTGCGCCTTGACCTTGGCCTCCCTGCGCTTGACCAGCGCCGCCTTTTCCCGCTTGATGCCCGCATCGTTGGGCGCCAGCTGCAGCGCGTGCCCCAGGTCCGCCTCGGCCCCCTCGTCGTCCTTGCGCGCCACCTTGGACAGCGCGCGCCGGAAGTAGGCCTTGGCCAGCTCCGCCTGCGTCTTGTCGTCGAGCGACGACGACGACGACGGCGCCGCCGACGTCCCCTCGCCGCCAGCCGCTTCGCCCCACCCGCTGCCGCCCAGCCTCTCAATCACGCCCGTGCAGCACGTCTCGGCCAGCCGCGTGTCGGGCGACGGCGTCAGCTTGAGCGCGCACAGCGCAGAGTTGAGCTGCAGCGGCGTGCGCAGCGACGTGTACTCGGCGCAGAATGCCGCGTCGCCCTGCTTGTCGTCGGGCAGCACCGGGTGCACGTTGAGGTAGCGCAGCGCCTTTTGGTACTTGGCCAGCGCCGTCGCGTACTCCTGCTTGCCAAACACGCCGTTGGCTATCGCGCGCAGCTCGTTGGCGATCCGCAGGCACACCTCCGGTCGGGCCTCGCAGTCCTCTTGGTCGTAGTCCTCGGGAAACTCCTCGTACCGGTCGCCCGTCGCGTCGGCCTCGATGCCGTAGTCGCCGCCCTCGGGGATCTGGCCGCAGTCGTCGATGGTGATGGCCTGCACCGGCTTGTCGTTGTCCGTGGGCGACTTTTCGATGCGGCGCACCACGCCCTTGCCGCGCAGCACGCGCCCAAAGACGACGTGCTTGCCGTCGAGGTGCGGCGTGGGCACCGTCGTGACGAAAAACTGCGAGCCGTTGGTGCCCGGGCCGGCGTTGGCCATGCTGAGCAAAAAGGGGCGGTCGTGCTTGCCCTCGAGGTTCTCGTCCTCAAACTTTTCGCCGTAGATCGACTCGCCGCCGGTGCCGTTGCCGCGGGTAAAGTCGCCGCCCTGGATCATGAACCTTTCAATGACGCGGTGGAAGCCGCTGCCCTTGAAGTGCAGCTTGGCGCCCGAAGCGCTGGTGCCCTTTTCGCCCGTGCAGAGGGCGCGGAAGTTTTCGGCCGTCTTGGGCACGCGGTCGGCGTACAGCTCGAAGACGATGCGGTTGGCGCCCTTGGACGTCGGTGCGGGCGAGCCGGCGAAGCCGACGTCGAAAAAGACGATGGGGTTGCCCGGCGCAGGAGGCGCGGCTCGCTCGGCATCGGTCGACATGGCGGCGGGGAGGGGAGTGGGGTCGGGTGGTTGAGATCGGGCAAGATAGGGAGGGCTGGAACGAGTATAGATGGAGCAGGCTCAATGAGCAGTGGGTGGCGGTGGTGGCGGTGGTGGCAGATGATGGTGGCCGGGACAGTCTTTTGAGGCCTGGGTCGCTCAAGCTCGAGGCAAGCGCAGGCAGGCTGGCGGGGCGGAGGCTGGCCTGGCCTCGCACGGGCAGAGGCACAAGAGCGGGGCGGCACCCGCGCCGAAGCTTCTCGATCTCGCAACAGCAGGCACCAAGCAAGCGCTTGGTTGGCTTCTCCACTTTTCTCGCTTCGCCCTCCGTCTTCCGACAAATGAGAGGCCACAGATAGATCGCCTCGGCACTATTCTGTCAAGGCGGGCATCGAACACGGCGCAACGCTTCCATCTTCATTCCATCGACAGGCAGGACTGCCGCCGTCGGGTCACAGCAGCAGTGCCGGTACTGGCACCGAAACAAGGTCGGTCTATCGCAGCCACCTGGTACGGTACAGCGGGTTCGGGCGATCAGCCGAGCCAGACGGCCGTGGCGGCCTCTCTGAGCTCGCCCGCGGCGCTGCGGCCCAGGTCCAGCGTGGCCACTTCTTCGATCCGGCATGGCCCACCGGCGGGCGAGACGAGCTCAAGGATGCGCAGCACGCCCTCTTCGCTGTCGGTCAGCGCGGCATAGTGCTGTGGTCGCCCGCTGCCGTCGACGAGCATCGTGGGCGCCGGCTCGATGGCGTCCGCCCACCCGCCAGACGTAGGCGTCTGCCACATTGCCACGCTCCAACCCTCCTCGCGCGCCTCGACGTCGACCTCGACCTCGTCGGCCTGCAGCGATGCGGGCGCGACGATGGCACCGTCTCGGTCCAGCTGGAACACGGCTACCCATCCGCGCGTCCCCTTTGCCAGGCCGCGCGTCGATGCGTACAGGAACGGGCGGCTGCCGTCGTCGGTGGGCGCAGAGACGCGCACCTCGTCGGCCCAGTAGAGGGTCTCGTCCTCGCTGCGCGGGATGATGCGCACGCCCTGCCGCCACTCGATCCGCGTGCCCCTGCCATCCCCGCCGTGGCCCGCAGGAAAGATCTCGAAGACGTCGACATACGAGCTGTGCTCCTGCAGGCAGTACAGGTACCGGCCGCCCGGGTGCGCGATCGTGTGCCGCGGCCCATCGTTAGCACGGCTCAGGGCGTACTTCTGCGCCAGCGACAGCGTACCGTCGTCGGGGTCGACGTCGTAGACCCAGATGCAGTTGCGCCCAATGTCGGGCACAAAGGCTACGCGCCCATCGACCGAGAGGTCCACTCCGTGGGCTCCGTGTCGCAGGCCTCCAAAGTCGCCGTTGTTCTTGCCGCCACTGCCGTCGAGCTTGGGCATGGCGTTCGCGCCACCGCCGCTACCCGTGACGCCGCTGTCGTGGTGGGCCCCTGCCGCGTCGTCCTTGAGCGTCCGTCCGGGTCGAGAGCAGCGGCCCGCGACGCAGTCGAGCTCCTGGATGCGTCCTCCGCTGTCGGGGATGACTTTGGCGTGCTTGCGGCCGTGGGCATCGAATGCGCCCGTCTCGGCGTCGATGCCAATCACCTCGCCGCCGGGCCCGCTGATGGTGTAGAGGACCGGGTGCGGGTGATTGGCGGGCTGGCCGATGGTGACGTAGCCGGAACGCGCGGCCGTCGGTGCGGTGTTGAGCAGCTCAAACCCCGCGGCGTCGCTAGGGCCGCGGTGCCCGGGCTCCTTGCGGATGCGATAGGCGGCGACGCTGGGCGGCTCGGTCCAGCAGGTGGCGTAGAGGTGGGTGGGCGGCTCGGCGGACCCTACGAGGGCGCGGCTGGCCGAGGGGCGAATGACGGCCGTCGAGAGCCACGAGTGCTTTCCGACGACGTCCGAGGTCGAGACGAGCTCGAGGCGGTGGCTGGTCGGATCGAAGCGGACCGTGCAGAGCTCGGGCGTGTTGAAGGTCCCGACGGCGAGGAGGACCATGTCGAACGGGGCGCGCGGGATGAAAGGCGAGAGAGGGAGTGGGATTGACGAGGCAAGAGGACAAGGAAGTTTGAGGCCAGGCCAGGCGATGCTCAGACAGGAACGGGATGGAGGAGCGAGGCGACAACATGGCCGACCAACAACGCCGCTTTAAAGCGCCGGCTCGACCGTGGGGCCCGTCCAGAGCCAAGGTCGCAAACCGGGGAGCTCTTCCCTGCTCCGCCGACGACCGCACACCAGAGGAGAGCATGGGCGCAAGACGAATCGAGGGGGAAGAAGGACCCGTAGCCGCCATTCGTAGTCACTCCTGAAAACGGCGCGACGAGGTGCCAAGGCGAAGCGCAGGAGCCACGTCGAGGTGGTCTGGCCTGGCAGGCCTGGCCACCCTGCCTGTGGGGCATGCCGAGGGCCCGACAAGAAACCGGAACGGAAGCCAAGTTGCCGCCTCTGCCTCAACACTGTTTGCCGCCCCGAGGCTACCAGCGGGCGAAGCGTACCTGGCCAGCGGACCCGGTTTCGAGTCAAGCAGCTTCAGATGAAGCGCAATGGCCCTATTGAGGAGATCCGGGAACAATCGGCTTCGACTAGGGGACGGCGAATTGTGGCCAAGGCGTCGACATCGCCATCGTCATCGCCATCACCGTCGTCGGTGGTGGTGGTACCGGTAGCTGGCCGTCGAGAGGGGCCCACCGCACTCGGACGGCAAAAGGGGAGCTACGGCCTGGCCACCTCTTTGCCGAGTCCCGAAACCTTTAGCAGTTGGAAATTTCCTGGCCGCCGCTCCCGCTTGAACCCTTTCTGGCTGAACCGCCCGCCTCGCTTTGGCTTCGCCCCTTTCCTCGAGCCCACCGCCACCACTGCCATCCAAGCCACCCTCCCTACACCGGCCTCCTTGACTCAATAGACCGAACGACCAACCCACCGACCGACCGACCCACTGGCAACATGTCCGAGCACGCAGCGACCACACCATCAGCGGCGACAGCGACGGCGGCGGCGCCGACGAGCGAGACCAAGCCCAAGGCCGGCCCTTCCAACTCGGTGGGCCCGGGGCTCGACACGACCTCGAAGCACACGTGAGTGGCTCTCCTCGTCCTGTCCATCTATCTACCGGAACAATGAATATGCATCTCACGCTCGCTCCCTCCCTCCCTGTTTGTCCCTGCTTGCTCCGCTCTGACCGCCCACTCCCGCCCCGGCTCAGCAATATCTCGGGGGTGAGGAAGATTACGCCGTGGGAAAAGAAGATGGAGGCGAGGAAAAAGGCCGAGGCCGTCAAGCAGCGCGAAAAGGAGATGAAGGAAGCAAAAGTGGCAGAGGCAGAGAGGTGAGTAGTGACGTGGGAAGCAGCGCAGCGACGTACAGGCTGGCCCAGGGCTGGCGTCGTCCAGCGCCGCCGTCTCGCAAGGGAGTGGTCTCTGACGTGTTCCCTGCCGTTGCCCTCGCTCTTCGACGATGCCCGCCGCGCAGGAAGAGGACCATTACAAAGGAGAGGAAGCAAAAGGCCGAGGAAAAGGCCAGGATCGAGGCCATGGCGTCCAAGGTGAGCAGCAGCCAGCCGCGGCGGCCAGTACCACCTGCTTCCTACGCGCCGGTGGTCGCTGCCAAGTGCTGACACTGGGGTCCCCCTTGTCTCTGTCGTGCGCGTCGTGCAGATGAGCGCCAAGAAGCTGCTGCGCAAGAAGCGCCGGCTGGGCATCACCAAGAAGGTGTCGCACTCGAACTGATCTCGACGGCCGCCGCCGCCGCCACTAGCAGCAACCTGGCACGTCGGCACGCACCCTCGACGCATTGTCGTTTGATTCCCTTGCAGCATCGCCCTGTCCGCCCTGTACTTGTAGACGAACCCACGCGTTGAACCCGGTCCCATTCCCCCACTGCCACTGAGCTCGGCGCCGCGCCGCGCCGCACCTGCTGCGGTGGCCCGCGTTAGGCACTTGTAACGCAGCGCTGGCCGATGAGTGTCGCGCAAGTTGGCGCGTCGAGACTGACGGGTCGGGTCGAGTCGAGGTTGGGACCGGTGAGGGTGTTGGCCTTGGCCTGCTTTGTGCCGGCGGCGTGACCGAGCCAGGCCAAGGTACCTAGCCCTCTGGGAGCGAGGGGTGGGTGCGTGTAGGCGGGGCTCAGCGCTCAGCAGATCAGGTCAGGCCCACTCTGGCTGGCTGGCTGGCTGGCTGGCCAGGCTGGCCCAGGTAGCCTTGCCTGTCAGAGAAAAAAAGAAGCGCAGCGAGCCAGCCAACACGCACGCACGCACCCACGCACGCAACACACGCGCGCGCACCCACCCCCCCTCCAGCCTCCTCGCAGAAAGACAGACAGACGTCTGTTCTGGCCAAGGCAGAGAGCGAGGGAGAGAGACAGACAGAGGGCAGCCCCGCCGGCCTGGCCCCACCGTCGCTGCTGGCCCTCGCTTCTCATTTGACCTCTCTCTGCCTCTCTCTGGGATCCTCATCTCGCCTCGCCTCGCCTCGTCCCTCACGCCGCGCCACGCAACGCCTGCAGCAGCAACACACCGCCTTCATCACCACCACCACCACCACCACCACCCACCACCCACCACTCATCGTCCCTGCCCCGCCGCATCGTCGCTTCCACCAGCAAGTCGACTGCATCCTCACCGCCACCGCCACTGCCTCGACAGACACAGCACCGGCGCACATCACCACCCGCACCACCGCCCTCCCCATCTTGACGACTGCGCATCTTCGCAATCACTCACGCTTCCCTTGGCCAGCACGCTTCTCCTGCTCCCTCTTTCCTCCATTGACACCCAACGCCCCCCGTCGTAGGACACGACACGTCACCCTATACCAAGTCGCACCCCGTCCCGCCTGCCCACGCGACAAGAAAAGCATCGTCAGCGACCCTCGCTGCTTCCTCGGCACACCCACTTCCACGCCCCCCTTCAACGCCCCTTTCGGCCGGTCGTTGCATCTCTTACTCCGCCTCAATTACATCGGTGGCCGCGCCTTGCCCTGCATCTAGACGGCCCCATTCCTCGTCGTCACCAAACCCCGAAAAAGCATACCCTCTCCCTCTTCCTCTCTCTCCGCGACCTACTCCCTCGCCATGACCTCGCCCGCCGGCAACGCCGCCCGCTCCCAGGCCGCCTCTCCCGCGCCCTCTCACAGCACCGCCGCCACATTTGGCAACGCAGGCGGCTCAAACGCCCCACCCTCCCAGTCCGGCCCAGGCCTCCAACCCCCTCACTACCCGGGCATGCCAATCCAGCGCACCGCAAGCCAGAACACCGCCTACTCTGGCAGGAGCAGAAACTCGGGCCCCGGCGCCAGGCCCAATGGCGCCTCCGGCTCCTCTGAGCCTCCGTACATCATCGATGGTCCCAGCGGGAGGATCGCGTGTGTCGCCGACGTCCGAGGTGCGTACATGCCGGATCCCTCCCGCTCGCCGCTCGTTGCGGCACCTCCTCGCCTCGTCTGCGTGCCACTGGGCCCCCGCTGACCTGTGAGGGACCCCCTCTTCGCTCCTCTGTGTCGCTTCCCGCTCCCTCTCCCGCCCGTCTCGCCCGCAGGCAACATCTCGATGTTCAACCAGATCGCCGACGAGACCAACGCCCAGGCCATCATCCACACCGGCGACTTTGGCTTCTACGAGCGTTCCAGCTTCGAGCGCATCAGCGACCGCACCCTCCGCCACCTCGTCCAGTACTCGACCCTCGTCTCTCCGGCGCTGCGCAACAAGCTGCTCGGCTCGGATCCGCCGCGCGGTCCCGCTTCGGCGGAAAAGGCCAACGCCTCCACCGGCCTGAGGCAGCAGGTGCTCAACCACGCCGAGCCCCTCCTCTCCGAGTTTCCCCACCTGCTCAACGGCACCATCAAGCTCAAGGTGCCCGTCTTCACCGTGTGGGGCGCCTGCGAGGACGTCGCCATCCTCGAGCGCTTCCGCACCGGCGAGTATCAGGTGCCCAACCTCCACGTGCTCGACGAGGCCACCACCCGCGCCATCGAGGTCGGCGGCGTCCGCCTGCGCCTGTTTGGCCTCGGAGGCGCCGTCGTCCTGCACAAGCTCTTTGACAACGGCGAGGGCGCCGCCACCATCGCCGGCGGCCAGGGCACCATGTGGACCACGGCGCTCCAGATCGGCGAGCTGGTCGACACCGCCCAGAAGACCTTTGACCCCACAGAGACGCGCGTCCTCATCACCCACGCCTCGCCCGGCCGCGAGGGCCTGCTGGCCCAGCTGGCCCTCGCGCTCAAGGCCGACCTCACCGTCAGCGCCGGACTCCACTTCCGCTACGGCGTGTCGTACAACGAGTTCAGCGTCCAGCACGACGCGGAAAACTTCAGAAACAAGCTGCACCACGCAAAGCAGGCGTTTGGCGAGATCTGGGACACGGTCAAGACGCAGGTCGACGCCGTCATTGACAGCAACCAGCGCGTGCTGCTCGACAACGCGCTCGCCGTGGCCAACCGCGTGCCGCCGACGGCGACGGCGACGGGCGCGGCGAGCGAGGAACCGGCGTGGAAGAACACGTGGAACTGGAACCTGCCGGACGCCGCCTACGGCAACCTCGTGCTCAGCATCCGCGACGGCCGCGTCAGCGCCGAGACCAAGAGCCAGGGCTTCAACTTTGCCTACCGCCGCAACAACCAGTCGATGAGCGCCGCCACCCCGACGGCGCCCACGGCGGCCAACAGCAACGGCCCTGCCGCTGTTTCTGGCAAGAATGCGTCCTCGGCGGCCAGCCCCAAGGCGCCCGGGCCGGCGCAGGGGTCCGCGGCCGCCAACGGAGGCGGCGCATCGACGCCCGGTACGCCGTCTGCCGCCAAGAACGGCGGCGGTGGCGCCACGACGCCGTCCACCGCCTCGGCCAAGGGCGGCGCCAAGGACAAGAAGACGCCGCGCGAAAAGGGCCACGAGTCGGCCGCGTCCCGCAGCGATGCCGAGGGTTACCTCACCTCTGGCACCGAGGGAGGTTCCGGCCGCAAGGGCGGCGCGCCGCGCAACCCCAACACGATCTACATCAGCCAGTTCAAGGACGCGCTGCCGATCAGCGAGGCCGACATCCGCGAGTACTTTGGCCCCGCCGCCGCCGGCATCACGTCGATCAAGCTCATCTTTGACAAGGAGCGCTTCTCGCACCGCCGCGGCGTCAGCAGCGGCAAGGAGGACGCCGCCGCCCCGGCCGGCGACAACGTGCGCAGGCAGAGGCCGTTTGCCTATGTCGAGTTCAAGGACGAGGAGGCCATGAAGGCGGCGTTCAAGCGGCAGGGGCAGACGATCAAGGGCACCGACATCAAGCCGGCGCTCGAGCAGGCCGACAGCGCCAAAATTGTGGGCGGCACGGCCACGCCGGCCAAGTCGGAGCGGGGCGACAAGCCGGAAAAGGCAGACAAGAAGGAGCGGAAGCAGAGCAAGTCCGGCAACAACAAGGAGGCCGCCGCCGCCGTCGCTGCCGCTGCTGCCGCTGAGGGCAAGCCGTCCGACGGCAAGCAAGAAGGCGGCGACTCGGCGGGTGCGGCCAAGTCGGACACCGAGGGAAGCGGAGCGGCCAAGGAGGCTCAGTCGCCGGCACCGGGTGGCAAGCCCAAGAAGGCGCGAGGCGGAAAGGGCCACAACAAGAAGGGGTCCGGCAAGGTGGACAAGGAGGGCAACGGCAATGGCAGCGGCAACGGCGCCGCTGCGGGCCAAGGAGAGGCCAACGGCAAGCCGTCGACGGATAGCGGCGAGGCCAAGGCCAAGGCGTCCACGCCCGCTGCTGCCCCTGCTGCTGCTGCTGCTGCTCCCGCCCCCGCCTCTGCTCCTGCTCCCGCTGCTGCCGAGTGATTCCCTCGTTGCCGTCCACCGGGCCCACCCGGTACGGATCGGCTCGGCGGTCTGGCTATCCATCCGTCTTCCGCAGTCGACAGTCGGAACGTGTCAAGGTTGGGTCCGCTCGAGCTCGGTATCAAAGTCCCTGCATGTCTCCCTTTTGCCCCGCGCTCCTTCATCTTTGTCTCGTGCGATCCCGACAATCACTTCATCCCGAATTGAGGCGGCCGCGCGGACAGAGGGGTGCCGCCGTCGCCGTCACGCCGCCGCGGCCGCCGTTTCCGCATGTCGTTCCGCCCCGCTCTGCGCCGCTCCGCAATCACGAATGCCAAAAATGACCCTTACCGACATACGACCGTCCGTCCGTCCGTCCCTGATGTGACGTTTCCGCGCTTGCCTGGGCGCTAGGTGCGCGTGGGTCAGATCCCTGGCGTTGGTGTCGGCGCGCCGATTCCGCATTGCCCGTGTTCGGACTGTCTGACACACGGCCGGCGCGAGGTTGGCTGGCTGGCTGGGAGGCGGGCTGGTCTGCTTGTCGTCACCGCACGATGCCGTGTGTCTCTCCGCACCAAGGAAGGGGTGGGGTCGAGATGCG
>NW_006920896.1:110451-138812 GCF_000417875.1 Pseudozyma flocculosa PF-1
GGGAAGGATATATATGTAGCCTCGTCCGGTGTCGTCTGCTCGGTGGTCTGTCCCCATCCATCACTCGATCCATCCCTCTTGCAGCTTTTGCCTACTCTACCTGAGCTTATCGCATCGCACGGCACGGCACGGCACGCCACCTCATCGTATCCGATACCGACCCAACCCGACTCCGCCCCACCCCACACTTCTCAACCCCGACTCGACCCGACTCGACGATGCCACACGCTCCACAGCCACGCCGTGGTGGGCGCGGGAGGGGCGCAGCGACATTCGACCTCCTCTCGTCGTACCGCGGGTACAACCAGACGAAACTGCAGAGCCTCGTCGCCGATCTGCGGCAGCACTCGCTCACGCAGCTGCGTCTCGTCGGTTCCGTCGCCGAGAGACTGATGAAGCAGGACTCGCACGACCGCACCATCGTCAAGCGCGAGGTGCGACGCCGGAAGATCGAGGTGAGTCGTCGGTCGCCTCGGCCTTTCGATCGCCGTTGAAGAGGAGCGCGAGAAGCTGACGACGTCGTAGCGTCGCCGCGATGTGATGGGATGGCGAAACGGCGCGCGCGCGCGCGCGGGTTAGCTCTTTGGACGCGTTCGGAAGAGTCGATGTGCCCGCTGTCGACGCCTGCGCATCAGCTGCTACACTGTCCCGCCACAGGTGGCCGAGGTGTATTCCAAGACCAAGAAGTGCACCTGCTGCCTCCTTGCCAATGTGTCCTGCCACGAGGCCGAGGGACGCGAGGAGGTGGTGGATCTAAGCGGCGAGACGGGCGGTATCACCGATCGCTTTGCGGCGTACCAGGTGAGGAGAAACGAAGCCCTCCCCCTTTGCCCCTGTCTCTTTGCGGATACTAACACACACAAACCCCCCTCGACCTCGTCACGGCTTCATCGCACCCGAACGTACACTGGGCAGGCACAGCGCAACGGGACGACCAACCTGCGCCGGGTGCGCATGCTGGATCGCAGGGACGTGATCCGCCACCGCGCATCGGCGCACAAGCACTCGCTGCGCATCCCCGACGCCAACCGCCGCCACGACTACCCGGACGACGTCAAAGTCATCCTGCGCTCCGGTCAGCCCCCCGCACGTGGTGCTGATGTGAGGGTGCGACAGCGACGGCCACGTAGGCAGGACGGCGACGGCGACGGCGAGGAGGGTCTGCACCGAGGACCTGTTGATGTCGATGCTCTGCAGAGGGGCGAGAGGGAGGAGCGTGGACAGCGTGGCAGAGACCAGGACGCGGGCGGGTCGGATGGTCACGACGACGACGATGATGACGACGACGACGACGACGATGATGACGACGACGACGACGACGACGACGACGACGAGGTGGTGGTGGTGTAGGGTGGAGATACGCGGACGCATCCACAGCCGAACCCGGCGTGCCAGTAAACACACAACGGCGCGCTAACGGCACACA
Organism: Pseudozyma flocculosa PF-1; assembly: GCF_000417875.1. NCBI lineage: Eukaryota > Fungi > Basidiomycota > Ustilaginomycetes > Ustilaginales > Ustilaginaceae > Pseudozyma > Pseudozyma flocculosa. The sequence goes on from NW_006920896.1 coordinate 111,878, forward strand.
GCCGAGCGATCGAGGCGGCGTCGCAGGCAGCAAGGATGGTGACGTGCGTGGTGCTTTCCCATTCTTCAAGAGCGTGACCGAAGGGGCAACGGAGGAAAGCCGCAGAGGAAACATGGTAGCCGGCGAGCGGGGATAGGAGTGGAGCTGGGTCAGAGAGCGAGAGAGTGAGAGAGCAGGAAGACGTGGGCAAGCGGAACTTCGGTGGGGCAAGGGCGAGAACAGAGCCTCTGCGACCGTGACGGATTACGAGCAGCGAGTGGACATCGTAGGAATGTGGACGGCGAGAGATCACGGGAGGCGAGGACACAACCTGAGGGTTGTCGTGTCGTGTCGGATCGGATCGGATCGGATCGGATCGGATCGGCTGGCTGGTTGCTAGACGAGCCACCGATTGACGCCTTGTCGGGGTAGCGGAACGGAGACTGAGTGTACCCTCATGGGCGCGAGCGGACGACCCGGATGTGAAGGTGTTGTTGCGAGGAGCGTTGAGAGAGATCGAGGTCTCCATTGAGAATACAGATGGCGCGGTCGGGCCATGGTGAGAGAGAGAGAGAGAGAGAGAGAGAGAGTAACGGGAAGAGACGACGCCGCGTGTGCGTCGGTGCGAGGGCAAGAGTTGCAGTCATAGCATGGACGGGCCAGTCGGACACCGGAGCAGCGGCGCCGCCTTGGGAGGAAGGGGTGCGAGTCTTGGAAAGGCGTGGGCCTAGAGCGAGCGTGAGCGTAAAAAAAGAGATCGTTGCACCGGTCGGTCCGCCAGGAGCCGGTGCTCCGTTTGCCGAGGCGCTGGACGGCTCTGGCGTCCCCTTATCGGCCGCCGTTTTGCGTGCGCTGCGACGACTCGGCATAGTTCATCATCATGTGGTGCTGGCCTCCGTTGTCGATGTGCTGCTGTTGCGCAGGGCCAGCCTGTGGCGCCGCGTGGTGCGAGGCGTAGCCCGACCCGGGATGCGCAAACTGCCCCTGGTCGTCCGATTTGGTGTACCCGCTTCGGCCGCCGTTCATGGCGTTCGAGTAGCCGTGCGACTTGGCGTTGCCGCCGCCCGTGCCGCCGAGCTGCGCCCGTAGCGCCGCAACCTCGGCCTCGAGATCCTCCTTTTCCTTGGTCACCTGGGCAATGTGGTCGACAGCTGCGGAGCGATGGGATCGCAGCGAGCGCGGGGGGAGGACTGTGTAAGCGACGGCGACGGAAACGACGGCGACGGCGAGATCGACGGCCGGGCAGACCATGGGACGACTCTCACCTTTGCTCAGAATCTCCCACTTGCTCGTCTTTGGCCCCTTGTCGACGGGCAGCTGGTCTCGGAGGTCGTCAAAGAGCTCCTTCATCTCCTTTCGCCTCTTGCGCTCCGCCAGCTTGTGGCTGACCCGGAGCTCGGGGCTTCGGCTGTACGGCTTGGCATCCTTGTCGACGCCGAGCAGCTTGGAACCGAGTCCGCTCGCCGATGATCTCCTCGAGCCATCGACGGTGTGCATCGGCCCGCCGTTCTCGATCAGCTCGCCCCCGCCATCGCCGTCCGGGGCGCTGACGGTCGGGACGCGCGAGAGGTGACTCTTGCTGGCGTCGTCGTGTCGGTAGACTGCGTCCGGGTTAGGTGGCGTCGCGTAGCTGCCGAACTGGTAGTTGGACTGCACCTGCGCGTGTCGAGTTCCATCTGCTTCGGGGGATGAGAGACAGAGAGAGCGGGATTGCAGCGCGGAGCAACCGAGATCAGTATCGATCCGATGCCAGCCCCCGCTCGAGTTGCGCCCATGTTAATGCGGATCATCGAGAACTCACCTTGTTCTGAGCCGGAGCCCGTTCCGCCCATGGGTGGCAGGGTGGAACCTTCGTCGGCCTGGGCCTGCCCGACGAGGGGCGCGGGGCTGTTGTTCTGGCTGATGAAGCGCGACGAGTGAAGTCCGGTGTGGCTCGGGCTGGCAAATGGGCTTCCGTGGCCGGAAGGCATGGCGGGTTCGATTTGGATGCTCCTTCGCCTGGGCATGTCGAAGGGACTCGGACTGCTGAGCGAGGATCCCTGGCCATTTGCGAGGCCGTGGGACATGCCACCAGACGCCGAAGCATTGGCGGCGAGAGATGCGTGGAGGATCGGATCCGTCGAGCCTCTCCTGGTCTGGTTGTGGGCGAGATGGAAAGCGTGGTGACGGTCGGCCGAAGGCTCGAGCGGAGGGAGTGGTGCGAGGTGCGACGGAAGGTGAGGGTGCTGGCGAGAGCTGGGCCCGAAGTTGTTGCTGAAGTTTGCGGCCATCATGTCGGGAGTTGACGTGCAATGGGGGGGGGGACTTGCCAAAGGCGGGAGAGGGGGGATGCGATGTGTGGTGGAACTGGTGGTCGAGATCTACGAAGGGCAATCGAGGGAGGTGTCGAGGGGGGCGTCCTTTGAGCTCAGGCCCTCCGCGACAATCCAGGCCAGAGGAAGGGCTGCTGAGGGAATGAGGTCGAGGAGGCAGCCAGTGGCGAATGAGGTAGAGCGGGTCGACCTTGTACGAGGTGGGGCAGCGACCGAGTCAGCTGCACGGCACGCCAGGTGGATGACGGTGGGTGGAAACAGCCGGGGACTATGGCTGAGTCGGACGGGTTCGAGTGCGATCCACTGCGTTGGATCGAGGGACCAGGCGGAGCGGGCGTCGTCCGAGGTTATCCGGGGGCTGCAAACGCCGTACGACGATGGGGGCCGGGGCGCGGCGGGGCAACGGCTGGGGCGGCAGCAGCCAAAGAGAAAGGGGGCACGTAGTCCGGCGTCCAAGACACGGAGCGGGGACCGACGGGTAGGGCGAGCGAGGCACGCGATGGGCGTAGCCGGTGCGTAGCCGCAGGCGTTGGGTGGCGAGCTAGCTGGCCAGCAAGCAAGGTGTTCGGGAGCTCCGACGGATTTCAGAGCGGTTGCCAGGCAGCGATGGTGCGGGCGAGCCTGTCGAGGGTTTGGCTCTGGCTCGAATCGAAATTCACCGCAGGTGGCGCGACGTTCGTGGGAAGGATCGGATGGGCTGCTCGGCCTGGGGCCGATGGCAGCGTGCGAGGGTTTAGGCTGCGCAACCAGCGGTCGTGCCGAAGAGTCAGGAGTGGATGGAGCGAGATGAGCAGAGAGCCTGCGTCGATCGAGAGTGCAACCGGAGCTTGTGTGGAGCGAAGCGATGGCAGAGGGCGGCGGTGGCCAGGGCGGATGGCAGAGATCGACTCTTGATCAAGTGGACGAGGAGCAGATGGTGGCGGGGACGACGAGGAGGAGCAGGGGCGGCGACCAAGTCAGGAGCGTGCCGCACTTGTACGGGTGGGTGCGCTTGAGAGGTCGTCGGGCGGCGGCGGCGATGGTGGTGCTGGTGCTGGTGGTGGGTGGGGTGCAGGGCAAGAGGGTCGTGGTCGAGGTTCAAATCAGGCGGCGAGCTTGACGAGTGCTGAGGTGGTTAGGTCGGAGGAAACAAGGGCCGGAGACGACGATGGTTGGGAGCAAGCTAGTGCTGGCTGGCGAAGGGTCGACCCCGTCACGTCCACCCTTCTGTACGCTCGAGCGGGCTAGCTGGCTGGCGGGCTGGCGGGCTGGCCTCTGCGGCTCCAGGGGCGAGGATCAACCGGTGGCCATCATGGCCTGGCTTCCTGCCCGCTCGTTGCCTGCCTGGCTGCCTGCCCGGATCCTGTCAGGCCGCCTTCGCTCGCGGTTCCATCCACAACGACGACAACAGGCAGACAGGCAGGGCAGGGCAGGCTAGGGCAGGCGGGCCAAGGGCGAACAGGCTAGGACTCGGCCACGTCCCGACAAGCCAGAGAGCAGGCAGGCAGCCAGGCAGGCAGCCAGGCATGGCAGGCAGGCATGGCAGGCAGCCAGGCAGGCAGGAAAATCCGCAAAACGTGTCGAGGGCCCAGGCGGCGGCGGCGGCGCATTTGCGGCCACGCCTCTTCGCTCCCTCGCCTCGCCTCGCCTCGCCTCGCCTCGCTGCCTCGTCTGCTTGCTGCGACTGGCCGTCACACCGCCTGCAACGGCCCAACCGCTGGCCTGCCTACGCGCTCTGGCGCTGCCCGACCGCCCGCCCCCAGCTCTACTCAGTGGCCCGACGCTGGGCACCGGCGAGCCCAGACGCAGCGCCTGCGGCCGCCGAAAAAGAAGCTAGGCGCACGCGAAGGCGTCCGCCCCGCCCTCGCACGCCAGGCCAGGCCGGCCTCATCCAGGCAGGCAGCCAGGCAAGGCAGGCAGACAGGACGCTAAACAACGAGCCAAGGAACTCTCCGCTGGGCCAATCTCCACCGCTGATGCGCGGCATCACCCCCGAGCGACGATTTTAGAAAAGAAGAATTTAAAAAATCCGAGAGGTCCCGGCTCTCGACGGCGGCCGCTCGCTGTTTCCCCCGGGTCCACCGGAATGCACGCCGGGCGGCCATCGAGCAGTCGCCCGAGCGCACGCGTGGAAGGCAGAGATCCTCGGGCAGCGCCCTGCTTTCGATTTTCTTTTTTTTAAAAAAAAACCCCCCTCTCGTCTCGCCCGCCCGCCCGACTCGCAGTGACCCGCCACCACCTGTCATCGGTGTCAGCGCTGAGTATGGCAGGCTCCCTTCCTGGATGGTGTCGTTTGCTCGTCAAAACATCCTGGCCCTCAGGTCTCTTCTCAAGCACATGCATGGGCCAAACTAGGCTTACAAGGTCGGTCGAGGGGGGAGCCGGGTCGCAGGTGGGCGCGGCAAGGTCGGGCAGCGAGGCGAAGGCGTAGGCAGGTAGGGCCGGCCGGCGCGCATCGGCCGACGCCCAATTCTACCGTGCCGTCTGGCGTGCCGATTCCTCAGCCTACGCCCTTTGGTGGCCTGTCGCCGTCCAACCGATCCCATCGAATCGACCTACCGGCTGGCCGATTGCGACGGATACGATACGACGTCGCTGGTGGTGGTGGTAGTGGCGGCGGCCGCGGCATCGACAATATAATGCGCCGAGGCCGTACAGCCTGGCGCACAGCATGTCGGTGCGACCACGAGGCGCGGGCGGGAGGCATCGAGGTGGAAGCGTGCGTACGCGTGGAAGGGGGGGCGAAGCTCTCGCAGGCGTGACCGGGTAGAGGCCAGCAGGCTGGGCGGCGTGGCAGCCACGGGCTCATGCTGCTGGGCCGAAGGAAGGGGGGGAATGGAAGGCACATGCGTCGATGCGGATCCCCGGCCCAAGCAAGCCTAGCCTACCTGTGACCGCCAGCTTGGCTTGGCTTGGTGGTCGTACGCCGGGGCTACGCGCCAGATCGGCTGCCTTGGCCCACCCTGGGAGCGAGCTTGCGCAGACACCAACGCTCGCTTGCTGGCTTGGCGTGCCAACCCTGCCGCCCTCGCCTGCTTGTTCTAGTTAGGTAGCTTCCTAGTCTCCTACCCTGAGGTTGCGGTTGCGGAACCGCAGCCCCATCCCAGATCCCCTAGTGAGGCGGTGCGAGCGAAGGTAGCGCCGTATAGCATATAGAGACCCGAGCAAGGTGCCTCTTGAGGCAGGACTAGGTTGGCAGAGAGAAGCCTCGGTCGAAGGAGCGTGGCTGGGGAGGGTTCACCGCGCGTCTGTCGATGGACCCGGGCCCTCGTGTACGCCCGCTCGCTCCCAGCCAGCCTCGCTCTTGAGCGGGTGATCCGAAGGTGGACCCGCATGAACGGCGATTCTACCGGCATTGTCGTGCGGGCGGCTGCATGCCGACGAGCTGCGTGTGCGTGCGTGGGTGCGTGAGTACAGACGGGGTGCGTGCCTACACCGAGGCAGGGCGGGACCACCACCACCACCATCCATCGTTGTCGTCTTCGTCGTCGACGACGTCGTCGTCGTCGCTGTGCACCCCCATTGACGTACACGACGTAGGCAGAGAAATCCTCTTCCCGATGGCACCGAGGCAGCTGGTCGCGCTAGGGGACATGACTCCTGGTCACCCTACCTTATGTAGCCTGCCGTACAGCAACTGCAACCGCTTTAGCGGATTTTAATCAAGCCTCCTCGGTAATCGGCCATGGTCAGACCTCGACTTGCAAGCTCGTCGCGCCCAGCCCTCGCGGTGCGCAGCCAGGCTGGAGGAAGTAGCCGAAACCAAGCTGATCCTCGCTACAGAGAGATAGAGGTAGAGAGAGAGAGAGAGAGGAGGAGAGAGAGAGCGCGCGCGATGCCGCTTCACCCAACCCCGCCTGGTCGAGTTGCGCACGACGGGGCGATCCGCTTAGCTGCTGGCGCCCGACGCTCGACATTTCCCTCTAGCTCCGTCTGCACGGCACATCGACCCCTTTCAACCGCCAACGACGTCCACGAGCAGCGGCAGCAGCAGCAGCAGCACAAGGGCGGCGCCTGCTGGCTACGGTACCGCGGCATTCGGGTCGAGCGCGTACATAACCATGTAACGAAGAAAGGGCCTGCCATGCCGGGGCGACGTGTTGGCCTGCCAACGCACCGAAGAAGTTGCCGCTCGGTGCGCCGGCTTGGCACGCTCCACGTCCCCGTCCCCGCACACTCACGCCAAACGCGCCCACGCATACGTACTGGGCATATCGGGCGAACCAAGGCTGTGGTCGAGGATCAAGCCGAGCCGGACATCTCGGAGCAACGGGGCTGACCGGCGGGTTCCTCTTGCGCTACAGTATCTCCGTGGTGGGCTTCGTTTTGACATCGTCGTCGTCGTCGTCGCCCATGTCGCCATCTTCGATGTCATCCCAACGTGTCAAAGGCATACGTTAAGTACGTACTGTAGGTGTAGACTCACCATCGGCGCTACATTGGGCTCGTGGTGAGACTGCCGCGTCGTGCTGACCCCGATCAGCCAAGGTACAGGAGTAGTTACAGTACCTCTCCGCTCCATTCACTCGTCTGGCGCCGAATCTCGAAGCGGGGAAAAGCAGCTGGGCTTCAGACCATCTTCACAGGGCTCCCATCCCTTGCTGTTGTTCGCGGTGCGCCCGGCCTCGGCCGTTTTGATGCTGTGCTCCTGCTCGCGCAATCTCTGCACTTGCGGACCCACTTACTGCCGTGGCTACAGTAGCGCGCATATCAACTGATCTGGCCTGCCTCGTCACGTTCCCTCGTGATGAAACAGAGCAAGACATCAGCCGGCGAGGCTACCTGGCCTGGTGGCCAGACACTCTCGTCAGGAGGGTGAGAGGGGGCGCGTGTCACTCCGGCACACACGGAGGCGCGAGCGATGCCGGAAGAAAGAGAAACAGGTTGTGGCGGCTGCCGGGTGCTTGGTTGGTATTAGATCGCACGCAATTGTGGTTGCACATGCACTCGGGACTTCTGCCGTGCTTACGACGAACGACGGATGAAAAGAATGACCTGGCGATAAGAGAAGGTCGACGTCGAATGAGGCCGACGGCGGAGGCAGACGCTGACGTGGGTCACTCACCTCCTTGGGCCGCATCACCCACTCCTTGGGCCTGACGGCCTGCGTCATGCTGGGCTCAGTACGGGTCAGCACGAAATCTTCGATCCGAGGCAGGCATGTCGAGGCCGACGGAAAGCGCTGACACCAAGCAATTCGACCTCCGGAACCAGACCGAGAACGACGATGTGGCAGGCAAGAGGGCAAAGAGGAGGTAGGCTAGGGATGGGACGCCGGAACGAAGAAGCCAGATAGAGTCTCGTCACGCGAGCGAGACCGGAGGCCGTTGCTGGCCTGGCCATACAGCGTTGTGTTGCGTGCGTGGCAGAGGGCGGCCACGATGCGTCGACGCCCGCCCGCTCGCCCCATATGCGCCCTTGGTCCTCGTGCCATGCCATGCCTCGCCATGCCATGCCACGTAGGGCGAGAAAGGGGTCGCCGGCGGGGGCCGTCTCCGGGCAATTTTCATGCTGCGCGGACCCAACCGTCGTGTCAGAAGAGACAGGCGGAGGCACGCAGAAGCCGTCCGCACATCGTGCGGCAGGCCAGGCCGGGCCAGACCAGACCATCTGGCAGGTCACTTCAGCGCCCAGCGCCCAGCGTCACCATCTTGCCTTATTACAGAGATCTCGCCCCCTTTCTGCCATGCCATGCCATGCCGTCAGCACATGGGAGACGACGCCGCTTGACGAGAGGGCCAGTCCGGCCTGACGAGGCAAGGAGCACGGATCGCTCTGGCCTACTGGGAACGCGAGGTGCTTGCTTGCTTGGGCTTTGTTGCTCCTGCCCGCCCGCCTGCCGCTCACGATCGATGCACCCGTCCAAGTCGGACGTGGTCTGGACTCCTCCTCCCTTTCTCTCTCTTCAACGGCGGCAAGGGGTCTGGCTCGTGGGGCCATGCCAAATTCTCACAGGCTCGGAATCGCTGCGGGCGTGGCGTGGCCGGGGAGCCTTTGCGACCCTGCCTGTCGTACAACGGTGCGAAGGCTGAGCAGCTCTGCTACCGCCGCGACCACGGTACGGGCACACAGCTAGGGATATCGGTGCTTGTACGGCGGACCAAGAGCCTGCGGCGAACATCGTCCAGCGAGAACGGGGTGGTTTTGCCGCTCCCGTACTGTCCCACCTCCAGCCGGCACGTCCGCACGCGCGCAACGGTGTCCAATTCCGACGTCTCCTTGCACGGGCTCAAACGCAGCTCCGTACGTCCGGTTACGTACCTTCTGTACGCACACGAGGCGGCGGCGAGGTGACGACCCCACTCCCACGACGCTACACTAATTCGAGCTTTCTGTACTTCTCTGCACCTGACGCGAGCGTGGTTGCTCGGTTTGTGTGCGTGGTTGCCAAGGCGGCGGGCCTGTACCGGCGCGTCGGAAGCGGCATGGCACGACGCACGACGCCCGACCGGCCTGCCTGCACCGCCGTGCCGCAGTACGTCCGCCCAGCCTGCGTTCGATGGCCTACGCAACGTGCCTCTATCATCGACGATTGATTGCTGTCGATGATGCTGCGTATGGTCAATCTATCGACGACGGAGTGGAAAGCGGAGGTTGATCGGGCGGGCGCGGTGTGCGGGGGTTCCGGGCCACTTGGCATCCGGGGCCGCAAACCTGTATCGCTTTCACGTTCATCTTCAACGCCCCGGGCGCATGAGTGTCGGAAGTCGGCCTACCAGGTGTCATGCCAAGGCAGAGGTGTTTTACCCGTCGTGGTACCGTACGGCACAGGCTAGGCCTGGCCTGGAGGGTGCGGTAGAACCTACAATAATAGCCTACCTGCTGACGGTCTCGCCGCGGGCAGCGACGTTGAGGGCAAGGCGGAGTTGTGCGCTGGGAAGATGTGGCGTGCAGACGGGTGATGCCGAGTCACACCTCGCTCGCCCGCTGGATGGGCGCCAAAGGTCAGAACGCGGGCGGACGGGCGGACAGGAGCACAGGAGGCAGGGCAGAGCCGGGCATCCGGGACCATGGGCAGCCTCCGATTCGTCAGGAACCCTCGGGCGGCATCGAAGGGGACGAGATTCGGCTTCTATCCGCTGCCGTCGGCGCCGCCCGCCCGCCCGCCTGCCAAGGCTGGCCTGCCTGCATGAAAAAGCCGAACCTTCGCCCGCCGTTACCGTACACTAGCTGTGGGCCCCTCTACAGGGGCGACGCTGAGCCTGCTTCAGTGAAGCGTGACGGCTCAATCCGAAGAGCTTGGCATGAGCACCGACGACGCCCGAGCTTCGGCTTTGCCACCGTACGCGGAGGCAGGCACGGGCGCAGGCTGCACGGTGCCGTGCGCCACCGAGCCGACCACTCGCCTTGGGTCTGTCTCGCATCGGCGCCATCGGGAGGGCCAGGGCCAGTCTGGACCGTGGTCGCCACCGCTTGCCGTCCACGCCATGCCTGGCCCGCCAGGACACTTCACCGCCGCGATGAACAAAGAGGACCAAGCAAGCCGACGGCTGCTGCCGTTCGGCCAATATCATCGGCTCGCCACCTCGCGGCGCATTGCCAAGCTCTCGGTACGGTATACTACTGTAGACGTACGATGCTGGGCTTGATTCGAGTTCAATTTCGGCTCTGCACTACCGCCTGTTCGCGCTGCACTTACTGCACTGCACCTTGTCAGCCTCAGGAACCGCCCACAACACCGAGAGGGTTTGGCGACGTGCACGACAGCAAGGTGTTCCCATCTTGCTCTACGCGGTGCCAAGCCCTGGTCACACAATAAGTAACCACGAAGCACAAGGTCAACGACGGCAAGCGACTCGATCAACGCCTGCCCAGGCTCTGCGTCAATGGCGCTCAGCCGCCACATGATCGCATTCAAGACACGCCCACCGGACCTAGACCATATTATACAGCCGTACGTCGCCACTCACGGTGCTGTGGCTATGGTGTGCGCCCGCGTATGTAACGGCCTGAGCGAGCGGCAACAACAATATAATGTGCCGCGTTCGGCCTTTAGCGTTTTCATTTTGGCGGCAACGACGGACCGAAACTCGCCGCACCGCCAGACCAGGCTAGGCCAGGGCGATGGGGGGAGCACCGCACGATGATTGGCTCGTCGCTCGGTCAGTCGGTCGGTATCTCCCGGCACGCTGTTTCGTTTCGGGTGCCTGGACGCCTCCACGGCACTCCCTTCTTCCCCGCACTTTTGATGCGCCCGCCCGCTTCGCCGCGTTCCCAGAGTCAGTCGCCCGGCACACTGTCACCGTGGCGTTCCACGTTCGCCACCTCGCCCTGCCCCTTCCCTTTGTCGGCGCTTCGTGCTGTACGGCATCGACTTGCATGGGTACGCTTCGATTCCTGTCGTTCAGCCCGTCGCATGAGCCGGAGCGGAGGATTGTCTCCGTCTGCAGCGGGTACTTCCTCTTTTGCCTCGTTCGGGTCATCCATCGATCTTGGGGTTGGCGCGACGGGGGAGACGTGGCGGTAGGTCGTACGGATGGCGTGATCCTCTGCCTTGACAAGCTACGTAGGAAGGCGCGCCCGCTCAAGGGCAGAGACTCGGCAAGATAGGACAGGATTGGCCACCTACGCGTAGATACGGCGCGGTGCCAGAAAGAGCGGGAGGGGAGGTCAGGTCTGGCGAGTTCCGTACATACCTGGACCCAACTACCTCTCCGGTCGTGTTGACTGCGCGTTCCCGACGCAGCGTGGTCCTTTGCTGTCTCGAGTCGACAAACCAATCAATCAATGCCTGTCACTCGGGTGGGTGGGATGACACGCGCCGTGCTCCCTACTCGCCCTTGGTACAGTCTCGTGCCTGCAGTCAGCAAAGGACCAACAAGGTACGCGCAGCAGAAATCAACTGCTCCCTCGCCAGACCCGGTCCCGCAGACGAGACGGCAGGCGGTCTGTGGCCTGGCCTCTTGATTGGTCCGACTCTGCCCTGACCTGGCCGCGACAAGGAAGTGTTGCCGATACTGCGCAACCGCAACCCAGCACAGAGTAGTGGGTCTAGGGCGAAGGGACCCTGCTGGCTTGGCCCGGCCTAGCCTGGCGTGTCACCGAGTCACGCGCTCCGCGTTCGGATCCGTCCATCGCTCGCCTCCCTCCTTGCGCGACGATCCCAAAGCAGTGCGACGAGCGAGCATGACAACGAGCAAGTATCGGCGAGGACATGGCATTCTTCGGAGACGAGGCATTACATTACACGGGTTGCTAAAGATCGAGAGAGGGAGGGTTGGAGCGAGCAAGGGGCGGAATGGGACCCCTCGATGCGGCAGGAGATGGGCCGAGGTAATAGGAGGTAGAAGCGATTGAGATGGATCAGGACGGGACGGGGAGAGGACAGAGGGAGGGACGGAGGGGAGGGCCACAACGAGCGACGCTCAGTTGGCGTGGGCCTCGGCCTCCTCCTTGACAAAGTACTTCCACGGCTGCACCTCGCTAGGGATCTTGCCCTCTTCCCAGCCGCGCAGGCAGCCGTGCGGGATGCGCGCCGCCAGCGCCTCGACAAACAGCAGCGCCGAGCGCGGCTCGTTGAGCAGCGGGATGCCAAAGTCGACGGCGTTGCGGCGCGCCACGTAGTCCTGGTCCAGCAGGTCGCGGCCCCGGAACTTGGCCAGGTTGACGCAGATGTTGATGTCGTACTCGTCAAACACCTCGCGCAGCTTGCGCTTGTCCTTGACGGGGAAGCGGATCTTCTTGGCCGACAGGTGCGGCAGGTTGTTGAGGAAGGCCTCGACGTCCGAGTCGGAGCAGTACAGCTTGAAGCCCAGGTCGTAGAGCTTGCGCGCGATCTGAGCAAACTGCGGCTTGGTCACGTCGCCGCCCATGAGCACGCCCGAGCGCGGCTGCGGCACGCGGAACGCCGTCTGCGAGCTGATCGACGCCCACGCCGCCTCGTACAGGTCCTTGCCAAACGACGCCACCTCGCCCGTCGACGCCATCTCGACGCCCAGGAACGGGTCGGCGCCCGCAAGACGCGTCCACGAAAACTGGGGCACCTTGATGGCAACGTAGTCGCGCTCCTGCGCCATCAGGTCGACCGGCTCCGGCACGTCCTGCCCGACAATGGCGTTGGTCGCCGTGTCGATGAAGTTGTGGCCGAGCACCTTGCTGACGAAGGGGAAGGAGCGCGAGGCGCGGAGGTTGCACTCGATGACCTTGAGCTGCGCCTCGGACTCGCCCTCGCCGGCGGGCTTGCGGATGATCTGCATGTTGAAGGGGCCCGAGATGTTGAAGGCCTTTGCCACCTTCTGGGCGATGACCTTGAGGCGCGAGAGGTCGTTGGGGTCGAGCGAGAAGGGCGGCAGCACCAGGGTGGCGTCGCCCGAGTGGACGCCGGCGTTTTCGACGTGCTCCGAGACGGCGTGCACGAGCAGGTTGCCCTTGTGGGCGACGGCGTCGACGTCAATCTCCTGGGCGTTGTCGATAAACTTGGTCAGCACGACGGGGTAGTCGGTGTTGACCTCGGCGGCGGCGGTGAGGTGGTGCTCGAGCGTCGACTCGTCCCAGATGACGTTCATCGCGGCGCCCGAGAGGACGTACGAGGGGCGGACGAGGACCGGGTACGAGACGCGGGCGGCAAACTCCTTGGCCTTTTCGACGCTGGTGGCCTCGGTCCACTCGGGCTGGTCGATGCCGACGTTGTCGAGGATCTGCGAGAACTTGTGGCGGTCCTCGGCCGAGTCAATCATGACAGGGTCGGTGCCGAGCACGTTGACGTTGGCGTTCTTGAGGCGCAGGGCGATGTTCTGCGGCAGCTGGCCGCCCACCGACACGACGGCGCCCGTCGCGCCCTCGAGCTCGTAGATGTCCATGACGCGCTCGAAGCCGAGCTCCTCAAAGTAGAGGCGGTCGGCCTCGTCAAAGTCGGTCGACACCGTCTCGGGGTTGTAGTTGACCATGATCGTCTTGTGGCCCATGGCGCGGACGCGGCGGGCGCAGGTGACGGCGCACCAGTCAAACTCGACCGACGAGCCGATGCGGTAGACGCCGGAGCCGAGGACCATGGTGCCGTGCTCGTCAAACTCGACGTCGTGGGTCGAGGCGTTGTAGGTCGTGTAGAGGTAGTTGGTCTTGGCCGGGTACTCGGCGGCGACGGTGTCGATCCGCTTGACGAAAGGCGTGATGCCGAGCGCCTTGCGGTGGGCGCGGACCTCGTACTCCTGGGCGCCGACGAGCTTGGCAATCTGGCGGTCCGAGAAGCCGCGCTGCTTGGCGAGCGTCATCGTCTCCTTGTCGATGGCGCTCAGCGAGCCGATGCGCTCCAGCTGGCGGTTGATCTGGACAATGTTGTCCAGCTTGAACAGGAACCAGCGGTCGATCTTGGTGAGCTCGTGGCACTTTTCCACGTCGTAGTTCTTGACCAGCATGGCGTAGGCGAGCGCAAAGAGGCGGGTGTCGGTGGGCACCGAGAGGGCGTGGTCGAGGTCCTCGGGCACGACGTAGGCGTCGAAGCCGTCGTAGTTGGGCGCCACCATGCGGATGGCCTTCTGGAGCGACTCCTCGAAGGTGCGTCCGATGGCCATGACCTCGCCGACCGACTTCATCGACGAGCCCACCTCGCGGTTGACGTGCTGGAACTTGGACAGGTCCCACTTGGGGATCTTAGTGACGATGTAGTCGAGCGAGGGCTCGAAGCACGCCGTCGTCGACTTGGTCACGGCGTTGGGCAGCTCGGGCAGCGTGTGGCCGAGCGCCAGCTTGGCGGCCGTGTAGGCGAGCGGGTAGCCGGTCGCCTTGGACGCCAGCGCGCTCGAGCGGCTGAGACGCGGGTTGACCTCAATGACGCGGTACTCGCGGCTGTCCGGGCTCAGGGCGTACTGGATGTTGCACTCGCCCACGATGCCGAGGTGGCGGATGACCTTGAGCGCCGCCGAGCGCAGCATGTGGTAGTTGTCGTCCGACAGCGTCTGCGAGGGCGCCACGACGATCGAGTCGCCCGTGTGGATGCCGAGCGGGTCAAAGTTCTCCATGTTGCAGCAGATGATGGCGTTGTCCTCCTGGTCGCGCAGCACCTCGTACTCGGACTCCTTCCAGCCCTTGAGGCTCTTCTCGACCAGGATCTGCGGGCTGAGGCTGAGCGAGCGGGCGCTGAGGTCGCGCAGCTCGTCCTCGTTGTCGGCGAAGCCGGAGCCCAGGCCGCCGAGGGCGTAGGCGGCGCGGACAATGACCGGGTAGCCAATCTCCTCGGCGGCGCGCAGCGCCTGGGGCACCGTGTCGACGGCCTCGGACTTGGCGACGGGGATGTTGATCTGGTCGAGGGCCTGGACAAAGAGGTCGCGGTCCTCGCACATCTTGAGCACGTCGACCTGCGAGCCGAGCACCTTGACGCCGAGGCGCTCAAAGACGCCCATGTCGTCGAGCTTGACGCCGACGTTGAGCGCGCTCTGGCCACCAAAGGTGAGGAGGACGCCATCGGGGCGCTCCTTTTCCAGCACGTAGGCGACGTACTCTGGCGAGATGGGGAGGAAGTAGATCTGCGATGCGAGATGGTGGCTGGTCTGGATCGTGGCGATATTCGGGTTGATCTGCGGGGGGACGAAACAGTCGCCAAGGCGGACGGGCGGGCGGTGGGCAAGGCGTGCGAGACGGGCGTCAGCGGCTGGTCCAACGTTCGTGCGCAGCTCGGCGCGGCTGTCGGCCCTGCCACGAAGCTGCATCGCCTCTCGACCTCGCTCAACTCACCAGGATCGTCTCGATGCCCGACTCGCGCAGCGCCTTGATGGCCTGCGAACCGCTGTAGTCGAACTCTCCCGCCTGGCCGATCGAGAGACCGCCAGAGCCGACGAGGAGGACCTTTTTGACGTCGGAGCGCTCGACCTTGGGCAGGTACTTGCTCCACTGCTGGAGCCCGCTGGCGGCGGGCTGGATGGGCTCGACCGTCGTCGCCTGTGCCGGCGCCGTGGGCGAGGGCGACTTGAGCGCCGCGGCGGTGTGGAAGCGGGAGCGGAAGAGGCTCGAGCCCTTTGAGGCGGGGCCGTTTTGCAGCACGGCCGAGGCCGAGGCTGCCTTGGTCGAGAGGCTGCGCAGGGCCGGCAATGATGGCGTTGCCCCCGCGAGGAGGCGAGAGGAGCAGGCCGTAGAGGGTGCCGCCGACCAGGTCGAGCTGGCGAGGCGAGCGCCCTTGGGCATCACCCGGATGGAGCGGTGCATGGGGGGCGGCTGGAGGAGTGCGATGGAGCTATAGGACAAGGGCTAGAGGGGGGCGGGGGTCCAGCTGCGGCTACGCGGTCAGGCTTGGCGTTAGACGACGTGGTCCGTGAGGTGGAGCGACAAGGAGCGAGGAGCGAGAGGAGCGAGGTCGAGATGGCCGTGCACCTGCTTGCTTAGTTGCTTGCTTGGTCTGTTGGCCTGTGCTTGCTCTGAGGGCGGGGCGTGCGGGAAGCGATCCGATCCGGTGCTTCGGGACGTTGACAAGGCGATGGATGCCGAAGCTCGGAAGTTGGCCTGCTTGATTGATGCTGCTCGTTCGCTCTCGGTGTGCTTGCAGCGGAAGTGGTCTTGCCGACGGCGGATCGACGATGCGGATGCGGGGTGAGTGGGGAGATGGGCGTGGGTCGCGGCGACTAGACGGGAAGTGAGCACGATGGAGCTGCTGGGGAGCGGCGAGGGACGAGTGAGGAGGAGGAGTGAGATGGTGATGATGGGGGAAGAGGGAGGTGCGACACAAAGGAGAGCTTCCGGCCTGATATCCGCCAAAGTTTGCAGGCAGAGACGACGGCGACGAGCAGCCACGACCAAAGAGAAGGCGACGGGCCGACTCGAGTCAGAGGCGGGGCCGCTGCTCGGGCTGGAAGAGGCAGGCCAGGCAGGCGGGCGCATGGCAGCAGAGCCCGCTTGGCCAGTTTTTTTCTTCCTGTCTCCCTCGACCTCGTTCCGCCGCCTGGTTGGCTGGCTGGCTGCCGGCCTGGCTGCCCGCCCAGCTGCCTCTGCGGCCCCTCTGGTCCTAGATTCAAGATTTCTTCTGGCCTGCTCGTGCGTGGGTGCAGCTGGCCAGGCAAGTTGGCCGGCAAGCGCCGCCTTCACGCACGCTTTCCGCCCACAACTTTCTGCCCTCGTGTGACTCGGTCGGCGGCGTCGGCGGCGGCAGCGGCGGCGGCGACGTTGCTCCCGCCAGCTGGTCGTCGTCCCGATCCTCGGGCCAATCGAGCAAATGCCGGCCAGGCCCCGCAGCCGACGACAGCCAGTCAACAGCGATAGGGACGTTAGCCGCGCGCTACCGTCTGCCTGATCGCCTGCATCTCGGTGCCGGCGCTGCGTGTGCAGATGGAGGAGGATAAGGGACGACGCCTCCTCGCCCGACCTGATTGGCCGGCGGCCTGGCAGACCCGGCCAGGCAGGCAAAAGTCTCCGGTCCCCGTGGCAGCGTCTTCTTCCCCCTGACGCCCGCCACGAGGCCAAACCCGAGGCTCTCGCAGCATCGGGCCAACGGAGGGTGGGACCCACCTTCCAGTCGTGATCGGGCGCGAGTGCCCGTCGCTCTCGATAGCGGCGGGGCTAAACCCAGCGACGGCAGCTCATTCCACGTTCGTCGGTCATCGTCAGCATTGGGCCTTGCCGGTGTGAGAGAGTGTGGCCTCTGGCCATCCTGTATGAGCTTGGCTTCGGCGGAGACGGATTTATGACCAGTACAGCGACCCGCCAAACAGGCGCGGCTCGGTCAAGGTGAAGAGGAGCTTGGCGAAGCCCACGATGCCCGCAAGGTGGGCCAGATGGATGGCTGGACCATGGTCGAGGCTCGCGCGTCAGTACCGAGACTCTGTCCCCCTCGACGGGCACAGACGAGGCCAGGATCGCACTCACCCGCCTTCTTCTTGGGATGCCATTCGGACGCCGCGAACGGGTTGGGCAGGCCCATGGTGTTGCAAAAGACGTGCGAGAGCAGCGGGCCCACGATGGTGCCTGTCGTCGGGCGCAGTGGCCATAGCAGGCAGGGCATCGATGAAGTGGTCAGCCAACGTCGACGTCGGCGCAAAGGGCGAGGGCAGCAGCGGCGTCACGAGCGGGCAGTGAGGTGCCATAGACTCTCAACTCACCCGTCCGCATGAAGAGAAAGTTGGCGTACCAGCCAAACAGGCCGGTATAGATGAACTGGAACGCTGCACAGAGGAATCCGTGAGAGAAAAGATGTGTCCGAGCCGTGAGCACTCGAGACCTTCGATAAGAGGAGGGCGCTCCGCGGCTCGCACGTACCAGACTGCAGCAGTCCGCGCTTGAGCGCGTCCCTTGTCCGCCCGCCAGCGACGTATGTGCCCCAGGCGTGGTGTAGGTGCGCTTTGTGCCGGATCCAACGAGGATCGATCGATTGATGTCAGGACGGCGAGACGCTCGGCGTGCCAGGCGGGATGTCGCCCGAGCTCACTCACCGACGCCGAAGTAGAGCGGACTGGCGAAGATCATGCTGCGGGCCGAGGCGCCCGAGTAGAACATGATGCTGAGGATGCAGGAGCGGAAGACGAGCTCCTCGGTCAAGGGGCCCTGTTTGCCGTGTCTCACAGAGGGTACGGGCTGCATCAGCTATTGGGGCAACGCCGGCGTGCGGCGATGGCGAGAGCGCACTCACGACAATGTAGTTGCGGATCCCCTGCAGCGTCCTCCATTTGCTCGCGACATCGCGGTCGTAGTTGAAGGCGGCCTGGCCAGGCAGCTCCTGTTCTAGGTAGCTGACGTACAGAGGGCCGCAGTAGAGGGTCGCCGTGAGGAGGAGCGGGTAGACGGCAGCCTTGCCGAGGCCGAGCAGGAAGGTAAAGAGGGGCGGCGAGAGGGGGATGACGGAGGACGAGAGCAAGGACGGAGAAGGCAGGGGAAGCCCGAGCAGGCGCATCGACTGAAGCGTGGCAAAGAGGGGTGATGGGTCGACGACGGCGCCCCGGTAACGGAGGAGGGCGGCTGTGCCGACGAGGCTGATTGCACTGCTCCACGAGGCCACCTTGAGGCGCGCCCGGATGACGGCGGGATCGTCCTTGCTGAGCGGCCGGCCATCCGCATCCTTGGCACCGGCTGATCCGACGCGCGTCGACTTGAACAGGTACAGGCCGCCGACGTAAGACAGCGTGAATGCGCTGCACGCACCCACCGCCATGCTCGACGACAGCACGGGCGGTGCCGCCGGTGCGCTGAGCGTCGGAAGGAGCGACATTGCAACGACGCGCGACGCTGCCTCGGCGGGGAGTGGACCGAGGGCGGTGAGGCCAGAAGATGGTGGTGGAGGAGACAACCGGGGCCGCGAGGATAGGGATCGGGAGACAAGAAGAAGGGGGCCAGCCGTCGACCTCTTTCCAAGCCTCAGCCACTCGATGCCAACAAAGGGAAGGGCAACAAGGCAACGCAGGCCAGGAAGGCTCGTGCGGGCAAGAGACCCTGCATGCTGCCAGGCAGGCGGGTGGAGCAGCCAGCCGGCCCGGCCACCCGCCGCCGCTTCTCTGCCCACGCCAAAATGTGCCGGATATTGGGCCGAAAAGCCTCGGCAGGCCCACCGATACCGCCTCCTTCTCATCCTGGCCCACCACCACCACCACCACAGTCAACCGTCACCTCTCTCTCGCCCGCCCTGCCCTCAGCCGCTGCCCTGTTACGGATCGGCTTCGAGCTATTCCGCATGTCCGTATCGAGGGCCTGAAGAGGTCCAAGTCCGAGCGCCACCGAGCACATCGCAGTTCGAGGGCGGCGACCCGAGAGCTGCAGCCATGGCGGCAAACTACTGGCTCTCGACGCAATGGTAAGCAGGCCGACAGCGCACAACTACTGGCGCAGCCGAAGACCACCAATCTGGCCACTGACAGGCTTCCCTGATGCCACCGTCCCCGCCTTTCTCGCCCCGCGATGCAGCAACCACTGGCTGCTCGATCGGACGCAGCTCGACCTGGCGCGCAAGGAGGATGTCCTGTACGCCAGCCCCGAAGAACTGGCCGCAATACAGATATGGATCTCGAACCGTGAGCAGCGACCCCTGATCGCAAAGCGCCAAAGGAGCCGTCGTCCTAATCCTCCTCGCCTGTCCCAACTTCGTCCGCCGCAGAGGCCATCTATCTCTGCAAACGCCTTGCGCTCCGCCAGCGGGTCGTTGCGACCGCCTGCGTCTTCCTCCGCCGCTTCTTTGCCAAGAACTCGTACTGCGCCGTCGACCTCCTCCTCACCATTGCCGCTTGCGTGTACGTGGCCGCCAAGGTGGAAGAGTCGCCCGTTCACATCAAGAGCATCTGCGCCGAGGCCTCGCGGCACTTTGAGCGTGAGCATGTCCCCTGCACCGCCTCCCCGCCCCCCGTAGTCGCGCCGGCCTCTGCTCACCCCTGAACCTCGCCCTGCCGCGTCATAACCCCCCCTTCCCCCCCCCCCCCCTCTCCAATTCTGCGACAGAGCTGGGCTCGCGCAACTTCCACGCCGACATTTCGAGCGTGGCCGAGATGGAGTTCCACCTCCTGGAAGAGCTCGAGTTTGATCTGATCATCTATCACCCTTACCGCTCGCTCGTCGCCATCTACGAGCAGGTCGGCGCTCCCGCTATGCAGGCTCGCTCCAAGACACGCTCCGCGGAGACCTCCGCGATCGGTTCGAGGGCTGGCACCGGTGGTGGCGCCGCGGCCGTTGGGCTCGGGCTGTCGGGTGGTTCCGGCCTGCGCGGCGATGCCGAAGTCGACGCGGGCCTCTTCCCGCAGGGCCTCGGCGACGACTCGACGGCCGAGCTCGGCATCGCGGAGCTCGACGAGACCACCGTCCAGCTGGCCTGGTTCATCATCAACGACTCCTACTCGACCGACCTGCCCCTGATGCACCCGCCCCACCTCATAGCCATCGCGGCAATCTGGATGGCCCTGCTGCTGCACCCGGCCTCGCAGAAGAAGCTCACTTCGAGCGCTGAGGAGATGGAGCAGCAGAGGGCGAGATGGAGGAAGGAGGTGCAGGAGACGCTCGAGGGTGTCGGTTCGAGCCACGACGAGGCGAGCGGCCAGACCAACGCCTCGTCCTCGTCTTCGTCCTCGATCACGACTTCGGCGCAGCAGAGCAAGGCCACACCAGCGACGGCGGCGGCGTCGTCAGGTGCGAATCAGGGTCGGAGCGCGGCTTCACGGACCGCCACGCCTTCAAGCGCTACCTCGATAGGGGCGGCGGGGACGGTGCAGGAGCTCATCTCGACCTCGCTGCCCGATCCGCCGGCGCCGCCGTCAAACGAGACGCTGACGTGGCTGGCGAGCCTCAATGTCTCGATTGCCACCGTGGCGGGCATCGTGCAGGACCTGGTCAAGGCGTACGATCGCGAGGCCAAGGTGCGCAAGGCGAGCCAGGACGGGCCAGAGATGATCAAGCGGCTCGAGCGGATGCGGGATGCGCGGCGCAAAAGGCTGATCCGAGAGCTGGCCCATGCAATATGACTTTGGGTGCAAGTCGGCGTCTCGGTGCTCGTCTGTGTTTGCGCTCGTTTGGCTCGTGTGCCACAAGGTCTGGTATAGTACATGGTCGTTTTGCTGGTGGAGAAAGGCCGGGATTCGAGGATGCGCGGGAGCGGGTACAGTGCGGAGGTGCAGAGGCGCAGTGGTCTTGCGAGGGCCGGTCGAAGGTGGGCAGAGGGGAGCGGGCCGTCCGGGTTGTCGCTGAGCTGGGGCCGGGAATGATGCGGTTTCGAGCTCGGTGCCACGCTGGCCCGCGGGGGCTATGCTTCGATGTTGTCCGGCAATCGTCCAACGACCTTGACGGCGTACAAGCCGGGCAGGCGTTTCTCTGAGAGTTGATGAAGACGGGGATGAGACGACGGATCCAGGCGCGTCAGACAAGAGGGTCGAAGCGGAAGAGGCACGCGCGAGAGCGTCGAGGAGCAAAGGCTGGGACGTACCGATGCGCTGCCACTTTGCCACCCAGCTGTCCTCGGGTCGAAGCATGGCAATCATGCCGTCAAAGTTGGCCGTCGTGCACTCTGCCACCCGATCCTGACTTCCCTGCATCTGAGGTGGATGAGCGGCGGAGGACGCAGAGCATTATATACGGAGATGGGTCAGCCAAGGGTGATGGAGAGAGTCGGACGAGGGCAGGCGCCACGATGCGGCAGACTCACTTCGAGGACAGGTTCGCAATTGGGGCAGCCTTTGAGGTGGAAGTCCTTTGGCGACTGCACAAACTGGCAGCGCAGGCACGCCCGCAGCTTGTCTCGGCGTGTCGACATGGTGGCAGACGCTGCAAGGGCAGGCCGGATGTGGAAGGGTCGGGCCGAAAGGGGCGAGGAACAGCGATGTCGAGACGAAGTCCGAGCTGGCGGTTGGCTGGTAGAGGGGTCGTGGGTGATCGTTGTCGTGGTGGTGGTGGTGGCGGTGGCGGTGGCGGTGGCAGGGAGGCCAAGGGACAGGAGGATGGCTACCTGGCCGCCCGCCCGCCTCTGCTCCACTTCCGAGTCCCGCGGGGAGCGTGGGCAGGGCGGGCGGGCTCGAAGCTCTCTGCTCGTTGCACAGACGACATCGAGGTGCCTTTTGCTTGCTAGAAAACACCCTCACCCGCCTTCCCATCCACCCCGCCCCGACTGACGGATCGTCCGAAGCACCATACATCAGCCAGCCCGGAATCACCGTCCATCCGTCCCTTGCTTCGTCCCGTGCTCGAGCCGATCGGAGCGACCCGACACGACCCCGCCCGCCTTTGTCGCGCACCCGCAGCATCGTCCCCGACCAGCTGCAGCAGGATCAAACCACGCCAACGCCGCGCGCCGCTGCCTCGCACCCACCAAACCAGCCTGCCTGCGCTCCTTTGCGGCTGGAACCTGGCTAGCCGAGACCGCCGTCGTAGACGCACGATCACTCGACTGGCCAAGCAACCGGGAGATCACAGTTTCGTATTCCCCTACATAGAAGACCCTTTGCGACCATGGCCGACCGCAACTACCCCTACGGACAGGCGGGCGGCGGTGGCTACTACCAAGGAGGAGGCCACCAGCAGTCCCCCTACAGCCGCCCTCGACGAGGTGGTGGCGGCGGAGGGGGAGGACGCGGTGGCGGATACTACGGCGGCGGTGGTGGCGGCCACCACCACCACCAGCAGACTCCACAGCACACGCCCGAGTCGCGAGCCGAGCAAAAGGCGCGCCAGCTCAAGCTCAACCTCTACAAGCTCGGCGAGGAAAAGGACTTCCACCCGCCCAGCGACCTCCTCAAGCTCTCGCGCTGGATCCAGGAGAGGGCAAAGGACGGCGTCGAGCCCGTCAACGCCGCATTCCGCATCATGGTCGTCGAGCAGCCCCACAAGATTCCCCTCATCGCCGCCCTCATCGGCTTCCTCTGCCTCTCGCCCAACCAGCGCCGCGATGCCGAACGCCAGGACCCAGCGGAGCACGATGCCGACGCCCAGGTGGCATCCAAGGACGACACCGTCGGCATCACCGTCGTCAAGGACCTCGTCCGTGCCTTCCGAACCTATCTCGACGCCCGCCTCTGGCGCAACACGAGGCTGAGCGTGAGTTCAACGAGTGCTCGTGTCCGTCGAGCAGGCTCATCCGCTGACCCGACCGCTTCCTGCCCATACTCTCTGTCCATGACTACCTCGCCTCCGCCCGCAGCTGCACCTCTTCGCCGCGCTGGTGCCGC
This sequence comes from Pseudozyma flocculosa PF-1, assembly GCF_000417875.1. Lineage (NCBI taxonomy): Eukaryota > Fungi > Basidiomycota > Ustilaginomycetes > Ustilaginales > Ustilaginaceae > Pseudozyma > Pseudozyma flocculosa. Next base: position 134,694 of record NW_006920896.1, read on the forward strand.
TTCGTATCATCTCGGCCAGCTCGCTCCGGACGCTGCTCTCATCGTTCGCAGCCGTGCTCGACGAGCCAGGTGTGGCCGCATCGCGGGGTGACCGCGCCGCCATCTGCATCATCGAGATGATTTGCAGGGGCGGCCAGGATCTGCTGCTTCGCGACGACGTCGACGACGTCGACGGCGTCGAGAACGGCGACGCCGCCTCCGCCGACGAAGGCGCCAGGCAGGAGCTGGACGCTCTCGTGGAAAAGGTGACCGCCTACAACGCTTCCCGCAAGGTCGAATACGAGCTGGCGGCGCCCTTTAGCGTCGACGCCATCGACGGCAACACGCTCCGCCAGGAATCGTTCGAGGACTGTGTCCGCGCCCTCGAGGCATGCCAGTCGCAGGGCTACACTCGCCCGGCGTTCCTCCCGACCCCGAGCGATCTCCTGCCCGCCGCCATCTCGCCCAGCGCCAGCAAGCTGCCCCGGGAAGAGCGGAGTGTCAGCCTGCCCGACGTGCTCGTGCCTCCAGACGAGGACCTGGACGCCTCGGGCGTCGACGTGGCCTTTGCCTCGTTCGGCGAGACGGCCGGTGAGCGCACCAAGCGGCACGCCCGCTCGGGCAAGCTCGACATCGGCAAGGGCGAGGCCGACCAGCGACGGGCCGGCAGTGGGCCGGAGCGCGTCGACCGGCAGGCGCGGTGGTTCGTCGACTCGGTGCCGCAGCCGGGGACTCCGTCGTCGGTGGTGCTGCGCGCCATCCTGGCAGACATGATCGACCTCTACGAGGTCAACCGCAAGGATGCGGCGCGCCTCATCCTCGACCTGCCCTCGTGGCTGCGCCGCGGCACCTTCGGCGGCAAGGTGTCGCCCGACGCCGGCCTGTTTGGCGAGTCGGACGAGGAGTGGTGGTACGTCGAGCGGGCCGGCACGGGCCAGACTGTCGAGGGCGGTTGGAGCCTCGATGACCTGATTGTCGAGTCGGTCGTATCGACGTCGCTGGTGCTGCCGACGCCGCCGCGCAACGCGCTCTACTACACGGCGCTGCTGCGCGAGGTGGTGTCGGTGACGCCGGGCACCATTGCGCCCTCGCTCGGCCGCACCATCCGCACCTTCTACTCGGCCATGGGCGACGGCCGCATCGACGCCGAGGTGCTGGACCGCTTTGCCGACTGGTTCAGCATCCACCTGTCCAACTTCAACTTTGGCTGGGCCTGGAAGGAGTGGATCGGCGACGCCGCGCTGCCGGCCTCGCACCCGCGCCGTGCCTTTAGCCGTAGGATTGTCGAGCTCGAGGTGAGGCTGGCCTACTACGACCGGATCAAGCAGACGCTGCCCGAGGAGATTGCCCAGTCGTCGCTGGCGCCCGAGGAGCCGCTGCCCGCCTTTACGTACGCCGACGAGAGCCACCCGTACCACGCGCAGGCTTCGCGGCTGATCAACTCGATCCGCGCCAAGGCGGCGGCTCCGGTCATCATGGCCGACTTTGAGAGTTTCAAGGCGAGCATCCGCCCCGACCCGTCGTCGTTTTCGCTGCCCGACGCCGGCAACGACGACGGCGGCATCGATGCGCAGGGCAAGGTCGAGAGCGAGCAGCAGGCCGAGGCCGTGGTGCGCGACATTGCCATCCAGGCGGTGCTGTTTGTCGGCAGCCGCTCGTTTTCCCACTTCCTCAACATTGTCGAGCGCTACCACGCGCTGCTGCGCCAGCTGTCGTCGTCGCCGCGCATGCGCATCGCCATCCTGTGCGGCGCCACGCGCTTCTGGGCGCGCTCGGCGCAGTGGGTGGGCATCGTCATCGACAAGCTGCTCCAGTACCGCATCGTCGAGCCGGCCGACGTCGTCGACTTTGTCTTTTCGCCGCCCACCGACGAGCCGGCGCCTGTGCTGCTGGGCAGCGGCGACGGCGTGCCCCACAGCTTCTCGCGGGTGCCCGCGGTCGTCGGCGCGGGCAGCTCGCAGCGCGACTGGAGCTCGTTTAACTGGTGGCTCATCATCCGGCTCACGCTGAAAAAGGTCAACGGGCGCGTGGACCAGCTGCAGAAGCGACTCGAGGACATCGAGAGGGAGGAGGCGCTGGAGCAGGAGCGCAAGGAGGCCGCGCTGGCGGCGGGAATGGACGAGGACGACTCGACGCCCGCCTCGCCACAGCAGGTGCCGGCGGCACCGTCGCTGCCGCTCTTCCCCACCTCGGCCTCGTTGCCGCCTCGACCCGACCTCTCCTCTGCCAACGCCGTGACTGCCACGACGGTCGCGTCGACGACGGCGAGGGACGAGGAGAAGCGCAAGGCGACGAGCGAAGAGGCGCGCATCAGCCTCGAGGCGATCCAAGTCGAGCAGCGCAAGGTCTTTATCTCGGTCCTGGGCGGATTCAACCGGCTGCTCAAGCAGTCTGGAGCGCTGCAGATGGACCTGGCATCGACGCAGGAGTGGGACGACGCAAAGTGGCAGAGCTGGTGGATCCGCGGATGGTTCCTTGAACTTTGTCGGCTGGTGAGTCCTCGGCGGGGCGCTCTTTGTTGCGAGAATGCAGGTGGCCTTTCATCAGACTGACGATCCCTCTTTCCCTCTCCCCTTCCCGGCCACCGACTCACTCTGCCACTGCCACTGCCACTGCGACTGTGACTGCGACGACAGTTCAACAAGCAGATCCTCGCCAACCGCGAAACCATCATGGCAAACGTCTTCCCCGACGAGGCGGATCCGGCGCGCGAAATCGTCGAGAGGGCCATCGATATGCTCTCCGAGTAGAGAGGAGAAACCCCCCTCGCCCCCCAACCTTCCTATCTTATCCCCCCGCCCGCCCGCCTGCCGGCCAACGACGGCACACCACCTGCTTATTAGTCCTCCCATTCCACTCGACCGAGGCGACGAGGTCAAAGGGTCGACTCTCTGTAGTTCGTATTCTCTTGTCGAGGCGCTGTTTTTCTCTCTGGCCCTCTCAATACAAAACAAAGAAAGCCACGACCTGGATGACCGACCGGCCGGACGGCCAGGGGCGATGGCCGCGCGGCCGCTGGGGTTGGTGGGCTGGGACGGAGGGCGGGGCAGGCAGATGCGAGCGGCGACGGAGATCGAGACTTGCTCCGATCGCGCTGCCGCCCGGCATCCTCTGGCCCCGCCAACCCGCTACCCTTTCCGTCTCGGACGTGGCCACGACGGCGGCACGGTGTGGCACCGTCGTTAGTAGGCGAGGTCGTCGACGTCGCCCTGGGCCGGCCCGTCAAGGTCCGTGTAGCTGTTGATGGCCGCCGTACGGGAGGCGCGCGGGTCGAGGGGCTTGGGCGGGTCCGGCAGCGGTTCAGCGGGCAACTTGACCGTCCCCGACCTCCAGTCTGCCGCGGGGCTGCCGTTGGGGGCCAGTCCGCCGATGCGCATGCTGAGCGAGGCCGACGAGGGGCTGGCGTAGCCGCCGTTGCCGGCCATGGGGACCGCGGCCGAGGGCATGACGCCGCCGATGCGTTCGCCCAGCCTGCGACCGGGCGACGTCGCTCGCCGGCCGTACGACGCCGTCGACGACGGCGAGTCCATGGCGGCCGTGCTGCCGCCGAGCCGGATCAGTCCCACCCTCGAGCTGTTGAAGAGAGGCGACGGAGCGCCCGGGCTCGCGTCCATTGGCGTGGCTCCGCCAAAGCGCTGGGAGAGCGGGGTGCCGGCTCCTCCGCCCGGGCCCGAGTGACCGGCGAGCGCCTGCGGTCGGCAGGGGTCGCGGACGTAGTTGTTGAAGAAGCGCGTCTCCTGGATTGGCTGCTCGGCGTGCGACTCGAGAAAGGCGCGGTGCTTGTTGAGGACGTGCTTCTGCACAAAGATGGCCGCCTTGAACAGCTTGCCGCACTGAGCGCCCGCGACCTCGACGACGCAGCGGTGCTTCTCCTTTTCCTCTTCCTTGACAAAGGGCAGCGCCGCAGCCATCATTTCGCTGTTCGGTCGTCGAGAGGCAGAGAGAGAGAGAGAAAGAGAGAGAGAGAGAGAGAGAGAGAGAGAGAGAGAGAGGAGGAGAGAGAGAGAGAGAGAGAGAGAGAGAGAGAGAGAGGAGGAGGAGGAGGAGGGAGGGTAGGTACGGTACGGTACGGTACGGTACGGTACGTACGTACGTACGGTACGTACGTACGTACGGTACGGTACGGTACGGTACGGTACG
>NW_006920896.1:138832-148286 GCF_000417875.1 Pseudozyma flocculosa PF-1
GACGACGAGAGAGAGAGAGAGAGAGACGAGAGAGAGAGAGAGAGAGAGGGAGGGTGGAGGGAAGGGGGGATTGGTCAGCGACGTTCGTCCTCAATGGATTCGTAATGGCCTGCTGGAGGTTAGACACTCACGCGTCGACGCTCTTGCCGCCAAACTCGGTCAAATCTGATTTGTCGTCCGTCAGCAGCAGCGTGGCCTTCTGGTCGACGCTCTTGGACCACGACTCATCGTCTGAAGGATAGATGCGAAGGGTGTGAGGCGGAGGATGGTCAGCGTCAGTGGGCGAACAGCGCGAGCGACCTCGGAAGCCGCGTCTTGCACTCACTGGTGCTCTCCCTCGGCGTCTCGCAGAGCACTCCGGGCGGCGCCTGGCGTCGGGCGTGGCGCGGACTCCGCCGCAGGAGCTCCTCTCCGAACTCGCAGATCAGCGAGAGGTAGTAGTCGGTGTGGTAGACGGTGCGCAACAGGTCGAGATGCCAGTCGAGGTGCTTCTTGAGCTTGGCCCTGCGCGCCTCGCGCCTCTCGGGCTCCTCGTCGGCATCGTAGCCCTGCTCAAAGACTTCGTCGCCGAGCTCCGGCTCCAGCTCGCGGTGCCTTGCCAGGATGGCGTCCGAGGCATTGGTCTGCAGCCAGGCGGCCCCCTCTTCGGCCTCATCGCGGAAGAGGACGGTGCGGTCCTCTTCCTCGAACTTGGCCACCAGCGCCTTGACCTGCTTCAGGTCCTGCTGCAGCCGGACGAAAGAGTTTGCAAACTCGGGCACCGATCGCACCTTGCCCGACGCGGGCCGCGCCGAGACGGTGACGTGGACAGCATAGCCGTCAATGTCCTTGCCCTCGAGCGCCCGCGCCGTCTCCTCCATGTCGGTGCCCTCGTCGTACATGGCCCAGCCGACGCGGTGCCACCGCTTGCCCGCGTGCGGCTCTCCGAGCGCCAGGTAACGGAAGCCCGGTCGGCTCTGGAGGTGCTCTTCGAGCTTGGCGCGTGGAATGTCCGAAGGGATACCCGTGACGAGCAGCTGGCAGTCCGAAGCAGGAATGGGCACCTGCTCCCCGGGGATCGGCTCGATGCCGCCGTATCGCGTCGTGAGCACCGGGTCGCCGATCCGCACGCTCTCGGCCCGCGGGCGGCGGACGTCCCGGTGGTCGTCCCTTCCGTTCCTCCCCTCGCGCGCGTCGGGATCGGCCCCCTCGTCGTCGACATCGCCATGCCTGTCGCTGGCGAGCCCCTCGGCCTCGCCCTCCACCTTTACCCCGGCCGCATCCGCGGACAAGCCCGAAGAGGCTTCGGTGGCCACCTTGAGGTCAAAGTTGACGGCGTCGAGCTTGCCGCTCGCCAGCTCCTCGAGCCAGGCCTCCTTTCTGCCGAGGCGGCCAGCGCGCTTCCGCTTCTGCCGCGCGGCGACGAACCCTTCCGCCGCGCTGTACTTTTCCTGGAACCAAGGCTCGTCTTTCCGCCTCTCGAAGAAGGCCTGCATCGCCCGCTTGGAGAAGGCCAAGCGGTAGACCTGGTAGCCCTCGTACAGCTCTTGCGTCGTGGGCACGTCGATGCTCCGGTCCTTTGCCGACGGGTGGGCCGCCTTGGTCATCTGGGCGAATGCCCGGAACGGCAGCAGCGTCTCGGACTGCATCGGGTCCGGTGGCGGCAGCGCCTCGCCTCCGCCGTTGCGGTATGCGGAGCCGCTGACGTCGCGACCGTAGTCTGGGCCGCCCCTCCTTTGGGGCGTCGCCGAGGCTGCGGGCCCGACATCGCCATACGCCGCGAAGCCTCGGTCGCGCTCGCGGTAGTGGCGGTCGCGCGGGTCCTCGTCGTCGTACCGCCTCCTCGCCTCGTAGCGGTCCCGATCCGATGCGCCGTAGTCGTCGAGGTACGCCGGATCTCGCTCCCGGTAGTACCGCTCCCACTCCAGTGCGCGCTCGCGGTCCCGCTCGTACGGGTCGGCGCCGCGACCATAATCGTCGTAGCCACCCCGAGCAGCGGCGACGTAAGGCTTGCCGTCGACGGCGGGCGGAGGATACTCCCTCTCGCGGTCCCAGGCGTCGCCGGGAGCGGGAGGGTAGGCGCCGTACGCGCTCGCCCGACGCTCCGAGGCGTACCGGTCGAACGTCGGAGAGGGCGAGCGACCACGTTTCCGAGATCGGTCTACTTGGGAGAATTGTGGCGGTGGCGGCGGAGCCGAGGTCAGTCGCAGCGCTCTCCAGGCGTCGATGTCGCTGAGACCGAGCGCAGACTCACCAAAGGCATCCTCGATCGGGTGCTTGTAGGCCGACGCCGGGTCGTCGAAGCCCGCAGGACGTTCGTAGCCACGATAGGAGTCGCGGTATTCCATTTTGATGGCCTGTTCCAGCGGCGAGGGCAGACCAGGGTCTTGGGGGGTCCTCCACGTAACGCAGCGGACGAATCGGCGCAGGGCGCGCCTGATGGGACGGTGCGAGCGAGCAGAGAGGCTGGTGTGGCGAGACTGCTGCAGTGTTGGGACCAGCGGGGTGCGAGACGAGACGAAAGGGTGGACGCAAAGGCCGAAGCGGATAGGGTCGATGATGAGAGAAGAGGATGAGGGATGACAGGGGGCAGAGGCAGGGTAAGCGGACGGTCGCGAGCAGGCGCCGAGAGGAGAGGGCTACGGCCACGGTCAGACAAGGATGCGAAGTTGCCAGCGAGTGGTGTGTCTTGGATCGGACGGCTAGGTAGGGCGATGCACTGAGGCAGCAGCTGCTGCAAACAAGCTTCGACTGAGCCGGAGGGGGCGTGGTGGTGGCAGCAGCAGGCAAGGGGCGTGATGGCGCAGCGGCCGACTTCGCTGACGTCTGGTGGCTTTCATGAGGCGATGGGATAGCGCATGCTGGCCAAGTCGGACAGTGCCAGGAAGACGATGTATGATGCAGTGCAAGCGCGTCGGACAGAGGAGTGTGCCGAGGTGGGTGTGGTGGGAGAGGGCGAGGAAGATGGCGATGATGTACACTTACGGAGATGCCAACCGCTGAGTCGAGATTGATCGGCTGAAGCGTGCACTGCTTTTCCGGCACGTCGACGAGGCGGCAGCAGCGGTCGATGAGGGTGTTGATGTTGGTGGTGGTGATGGTGGTGGTCGGTGAGGGCGAGGTGGAGAGCGATGAGGTGCGGGCGGCTCTGTGTGGCCTGACCTGATTGAGCGACCCTCTGAGCGGGCGCGCCCGTCCTCAGCCCCGCCAGCCAGACGACAGTCGAGCCAGGCCAGCTTGGCGGCCAGCCCGCCAACCCCAGGGCGCGCGCGTTGCTCGGCGACCAGGCAGGGCCGTGATCGGGATCGGGATCTCCCATACCATCGGGTGCTCGGCTTGCGAGTTGGGGCCAAGTTGGGGCTTGCCCGAGCGCCTGCAGGCAGGCAGGCCAGGGCAGGTCAGGCCTGCCGGTCTGCCAGCCCATGTCGCGACGGCGGCGAGCCTCGGGGCCAGGCGCAAGGCGGCAGGCGGCGGCGGCAGGCAGGCACCTCCGTCCGTTCAGTCTGGCGCCGTCTGCAGGTGGACCCGGCGACAGGGAAGCCGGAGAGGCGAAAGGCGCAGATGGGCAGGCAGGCAGGCGGCAGGCAAGCAGGCCAGCCAGCGGCAGGGACAGCCAAGGGCTCGCCACTTGCCAGCTCTCGCTCCCTCTCCGCACGGTCACCCACACACACGCCGCCGCCAGCGCCGTCGTCGTCGAACCATCGGCCCAACCCTCCCCTGCTCCTGCTCCTCCTGTTGCTACTCCTCCTGCTCCTGCTCCTCGGCCGCCCGCGGCAAAGCTACACGCTTTCATCGCCATCGCCTTCGCTCTGCGCGCTCTCGGTCCACCCCAAGCCGCACTTCGCCGACCTCGGATCCTTGACTCGCTCGGCCCTTTCCGCCAATTCGCCGCGACCCGTATTTCTCCGAAACACGACCAAGAGACGTCTGTTATATCGTGGCTCGCCGACGGTCCTTCCGGCCAGGATCGCCTCTCAGCGCCGTGCTCTGCCCTCGTCTCGGTCTCCTCGGCTGGTCCAAAGAAGAGCCCCGACGACTAGAGCGCGTCACCAAGGCCCGGCGCACCGGACAGCATCGGCGTCCTCCCGGAGACGGAAGCGAATCCTGACGTCTATCCAGCCACGCCTCCGCTGCAGCATCACATCCACCAGTCGTCTCGGGGACCAACCGCGCTGGCCTCGCATTCTGGCCCAGAAACGGACGGCGCTTGGCGAAGTGCGCCTCTTTCGTCGTCGTCGCATCTCGGCCACCACAGTCGTCGCCTCCGCACTCACCAACAACGGACCGGCGCTGCTTCCTGTGGCCTCTCTCTGACCTTCGCGTCTGCTTCCCACGGGTCGTCTGCCTTTGACGGCGAGCTAGAGCCGGGCAGAGGCAGCCGTCAGCGAAACCCAACGGATCGTCCGTAGGTCGTCTTCGGATCTGCCGTCGGCGACCAGCCGGTCACGTCGCCCGTCACGATGATGCCCAACGGCGCCGCGCAGGCGTACCCGATGGCACCTGGGCCTCACCAGCATCATCTCGTCGGAGTGGCCGCTCAAGCAGGCGGCTACGGCGTGCCACAGCCCGCCTACGCCCAGCAGTCCATCGGCGGTCATCCGATGCACATGCCGGGCCCATCACAGCCTCAGCAGGCCCAGATGCAGCACCAGCAGCCACAACCGCAACAGCAGCAGCACCAGCAGCACCAGCAGCAGTTTGGACAACCGGGTCAGCCACAGCCTCAGGCCATGTTTCACCAGCGGCCGCAGCAGGGTCAACCGCAGCAGCAACCTCACCAGATTGGCATCCCGCAGATCCAGACGCCAAACGGGCCATCGTCCAACGTCGTATATCAGCAACCCAACCACCAGCAACACCAGCAGCATCAGCAGCACCTTCAGCAGCAGCAGCAACAGCAGCAGCAACAGCAGCAGCAGCAGCAGCAGCAGCAGCAGGCTCAGATGGGTCGCATCTCACAGCCGCAGACTCCATCCGCCTCCAACGGTCAGCACCTTGCGGGCCCGCCCCGCGGTGCGGGCGCGATGGCATCGCCATTCGGGCAGCGCCACGCCGGCAGCCCACAGACCATGCAACAGCAGCAGCAGCAACCGCAACAGCAGATGGCGCCGCAGATTCGGTCGCAGGCCAATCACCTTTCTGGAATGCCAGGCCAGCCACAACCCCAGCCGCAGCAGCAGCAGCCGCAGCAGCCGCAGCACCTCGTCGGCTCCCAGGGCACAGCCGGGCCGCACCCGTACACACCTGTGCATGCTCAGGGCGCGATACCGGGGCGGGTCCCCACGCCGCAGATGGGGCCGGGAGGTCTGCCGATGCAGGCCAGCGGGTCGGGACAGGGCCAGCCAGGGTCGACGTCGCTCTCGTCGAGCCCGCGCGTCGGCACCCCGATGCGGCCGCTGTCGAGCCAGCAGATCCTGCCGCCCTCGGGCAGCAGCCTTCCGCCAGGCTCGATGACACCCGGTCACCCGCGGCCACCCTCTGCTGCCGGCATCCCCGTCCCGTCGGCCAGCGCGCCCCCAGGCCAGGCTTCGTTTGGCGGCGCACATACACCGCAGGCCGCTCCGCCATCGGGTACGCCGCTGATGCGGTCCGGCACGAATCCGCTCGCTGCGGCCTCGCCCGCCGTCGGCAGCGCGGGCGCGAGTCCCATGGTCGGCGGCCTGGCGCCCCTCTCCCGACGGCGGCCAACAGTGCCGCCGCCGCCGCCAGTGTGCCAGCAGTCCAGCCGCCGACGGCGGGTCCCTATCCCCAGCTGCAGTCCCAGTTTCCTCCTGGCTCGGGCGTGCTGCGCCTGATGCAGTACTCGGAGGGGCTCGGACCAGGGCCCAGCCGCAACGAGGTCGAGTACTGGCGCTCGTTTGTCGACGAGTTTTTTGTGCCCTCGGGCATCTTCCGCCTGCTGCTGTGGAACCCGGCGTCGCGAGAGCAGAAGGGCTTCGAGGTGCCCACGTCGGTGCTGCCCCGCTACTTCTACACCAGCTCCGTCTCGGGCGTCCGCAGCTCCCAACTCAGCCTCGACAACCCGCGCGAGTACACCACCGGCTACCCGGCCACGTCGTTGCTGCCGCCGCCGCCGGCCTCGACCAAGTTCCTCAGCAGCTTCCCCTCGCCGCTCGTCACCCACCTGGTCGAGGCGAGCCGGGCGACGATGTACACCAGCTTCGAAAACGGGTGGCAGGTGCAGATGGTTGGCCTGCTGCGCGCCCACTTTGTACCCTACGCCAAGCCCGTGGGCCCATTGCCGGGCCACGAGAACGGCGCCATGCCGGCGGCGAGGTACGATGTCCAGCTGCGCCTCGAGTCGCTTGACTTTACCGTCCATGCGCACACCGGCTACATCACGCGCGCTGCCATTCAAAAGACCAAGATCGAGACGGCCATCCCCAGCGACGTCGTCCAGCACATCGTCAGCCGGGCGGCAGCGTCGTCGTCGACAGGGTCAGACGCCGGCACGACGAGCCCGTCCAACAACACCGGCGGCGGTGCGGCGGCCAAGGGAAAGAAGGGCGGAGCGGGCGCCAAGGACCGGAAGGAAGAGGAGCGGGAGCGCGGCGACAAGCTGGGCGAGGCAAAGGCGGACGGCGGCAGCAAAAAGGACGACGATCGCGACCCTGCCGCCAACGTCAAGAGCGAAGACGACCGCAATCTCGGCGGCGACGATGAACCCAAGGCCGCCGCCCATACACCCTTCACCATGGCGGTCGAGCAGCACACGCTGCCAGAGTACCCGGTCAACGAGTACGGCATCTGCCTGCGTGCGATGCGGTGCCTCGAGGTGAGCACAGTGAAGAGCGGCTGATCTGGCCATTGGATGGACGGAACGGTGCACTGACCTTGTCGTCCCCTCATCACGCCCACGGCAGATCACCGAGAGCGTGTGCCAGCTTCGAGACCTGATCGACGTCAGCTTCAAGGACAAGATGGGCCCAATAGGTACGTCGCGAAATGCAGGAGAGGCATGCACCTCTCGGGCCCCCCCTCCACCTCGACAGGCATCATTGGATCACAACTGATGCGGAACCATGCTTTGCCCTTCCCCTGGCGTCCCCCGGCCGGAAACAGACACGCTGCGCAGGTTCGCCGCCCAGTACCGCGAGGCGCAGCAGAACCGGGCTCAGCAGAACGGCGTGCAGCCGAACGGCGCCTCTGCCGTCGGCGGCCATGGACAACCTGGCAGCCCAGCTACGGGCATGGCAGGGCAGCCTCTCCGCCCGACCAGCGCCCAGAGCCAGGGCCCCGGTGCCGGTGCCGGTGCTGGCCCTCCGCCGCCGGGCCAGCAGGGACAGCTGCTGCCGAGTACGGACGGCAATCCGAACGGCACTTCGCCCAGCGGCGCGGCAGTGTCCCAGGGCCCCGCGGGCGTCAAGCGCAAGAACAAGACGGCGCCGAGCCCAAGTCCGAAGCTCGGCCACGCCGCGAGCCCTGCCAAACGCCAAAGATGAGGCCAAGGCTGGGCGGGGACGCCGGCTGTCGCGCTCCCCACCGCCTCAGGTTTTCCACGGACGGCCTTCGGTCGCTCCATCTTGGCTCTACATGGCCCATTGCTGCGCTCGTGCTGCGGCTTTGGCATCCTCGTCCGGATGATCTCGGGTCAGGCATCCGCGCTGCTGGCCGAGCCGTCGGCCTTGCGTCGCCATCTCGCTTTTCGTTCGTCCCAGTTCCCGCTTGATCCTTTGCCTTTCCCCCTCGGCCGCCCCTTGGACGTCTCGTCGCCGCCCCATTATCATGTACTACTAGTAGCCAGACAGGACAGAAAGGGGATGCACTCCCACTCGATCCAAGCTCAACCCACCCTGTGCATCGAGATCGGCCAGGACAGCGCAGCAGCCCTGTTCGCCCGTCGAGCAATTGGCACCAAGACTGGCGATTGCAGAGGGCGGGAGGCGGGGGGGACGGTTGTCGTGCCAGTCTCGGAATTCGGGCATGGCCGCATCGCTTCCACGCGGCAGGCAGGCGCGGCATCGGCATGGGCTGTGTAGCTTGGTAGGTTGATTGGCGCGAAGAGCGGGGCCGACTGTGCGTGTTGGTTCCGCTCCACCATTGCCTCCGCCTTGTCCTCGACGCTGCCATCACCTCTTTCCTTTTCGCACCGGCGTCGTGTCTGGACCGTCACCTGCTCTGAACCGCTCTCCTTGCCGAAGCACAGCCCAGGAGCCACGCGTTCCGACGATTTCATATCACTTCACGACCCTCGCTTCTGTCGCGCGCCCACCTCGACGCGGTATACCAAGGACCGGACAGGATGTGGCTCACGGATCAGCAGAGTGAGTGTCGAAGCAGTCTGCAGAGGTGCACCAGCGCGCCTCTCGCCGTCCGCACCGACGTCAGCCTCGCTGACCATCCCCGGGCCCCCTCCTCGTCCTCATCTCCAACCTGCCCCGCTCCCGCAGAGATCGGCGTCGGCCTGGTGTCGTTCGGTGCATTCTTCCTGCTGGTCGGCATCGTCCTCTTCTTTGATGCTGCGTTGCTGGCGCTCGGCAACGTCCTCTTCACGGCGGGCATCACGCTGCTGATTGGCCCGCAAAAGACGTTTTACTTTTTCGCGCGCAAGCAAAAGATTCGCGGCACCGTCTGCTTCTTTGCGGGCATGTTTCTCGTCTTTTGCAAGTGGGCCGTCATCGGCATGCTCGTCGAGGCGTTTGGGTTCCTCAACCTCTTTGGGTGGGTCTCGGCGGCAGACTAGGTCGCTTCTGATGTAGGCGACCGGCGACGGTCAGCGTGTCGCTGACGACCGAGCCTTGCTCGCCTCCGTCCCCGCGGCGTCTTTGCGAACGTCCAGCGACTTTTTCCCAGTGATCCTCAACTTTCTGCGGCAACTGCCAGTGATTGGCAACGTCCTCTCGCTCCCGTACATCCGTGGCGTGAGTAGAAGCTGAGGAGAGTCCGCGAGGGCCAGGGCAAGAATGACGCTCGACGTGCGATGGCTGACCCGCCTGCTCTCTCCCCGGGCTCATCTCTATCGACCTCGGATTGATGACGGCAGTTCCTGGATCGGCTGGCGGGCGCCGGTCAGAGGCAATCAGCGGTATGAGGGTGTGCCTGGCCCGCCCTCTTCCGCTCGATGGTGACGAGATCCGCTGCGACGTCTCGCTGATCGCTACGAGAAAGGCTGCTTGCCGGCCGCAGCAGCGATGAGGGGCATCCAAAGGACTGGCCGCCGCGCCTCCCTGCACGAGCGACTACTCTTGCTCCGACTCCCTAGGCCTGTCATGCCGATGCTGCGCTGGCCTCAGCCGTGCTGCGAAATGAATCGACCATGCTCGGTCGTTGAAACAGGCCGTGCCTGCCTGACCTGCATCTGCCCATGTGTGTGTGTGTGTGTGTGTGTGTGTGTGTGTGTGTGTGTGTGTGTGTGTGTGTGTGTGTGTGTGTGTGTGTGTGTGTGCGCGCGCGCGAGGACGGACGGTCGGTCGGCGACGCGCGCGCGCGCGACGACGGCGGCGGCGCGCGCGTCGTTCGTGTCGGCGTGGTGGCG
>NW_006920896.1:148306-150194 GCF_000417875.1 Pseudozyma flocculosa PF-1
TGGTACGTTTCTACCAACGTANCCCTTTTTACGTCTCTCGGTGAGCGTAATACTTACGTCTANCGATACATTATACGAGTTATATCGTGTGTGTGTGTGTGTGTGTGTGTGTGTATGTGTGTGTGTGCGTGCGAGCCAGCGGAGGATTCGGGGCCAGGCCAGGCCAGGCTGGGCCAAGAGGCCGGGCGCGCGGCAGTCTGTTGTCGCGTGTGGAGCGCCCGGCCAGCCTGGCGGGTGGGCGTGGGTCGGATTTCGCTTTCAGGCTTTGGCACGTCGACCCACGAAGACCCCTCACCAAAGTCACCATCATCACCATCATCACCATCATCACCATCATCACCATCATCGCATCGCATCGCATCGCACCTCTCAGCACGGCCCCTTTGCCGCCCGTCTCGCCACCTCTCGAACGTCCTCGCGCCGCCCATCGTCCTCACCTTCAACGCTCAGCATTTCCCCTCGCCGTCTGCAGAACCACGCCCTACCGCAAGCATCCTCTCGCATCGACCACCACCAGAGGAACCAGCACCAATGTCAACACCGCCATACCCTCCGCCCATCGTCGCATCCTCGCCCGCCGCCATCTCCAGTCCAGCACCAGCATCCACCGCAGCAGCCGCCTCTACATCCGTACCAAATCCTCCTGCCACCGCTACGGCGGCCCCGGCAGCCGGCGGCAAGGGTCATGAGAGAGAACCTTCCAACCCGCCTTCTGCCAAACGCATCAAGGTCGACCATGCCACCTCGTCACAGCCCTCTACTCGTGAGCCTCTCTCGCATGCACTCCTGACCTTTGGCGCTGCAGTCTGATCCTCTGACTCAACGTGGCTCCCTGCGTCCCTGATCCTGCAGCGAGACCGGTCGTCTCGACGCCAACAGACTCCGGACCGACCGCGATGGCGTCCAGCACGGTTAAGTGAGCCGGCCGTCCCTTTTGCCCTTTGTCCCTACGGTACGCGAAAGCAGCAGCTGATTCTCTCCCTGTCGCCTTGCCGTTTGCAGAGGCGGAAGTGACCAGCCACCGAAAGCGGGCGCTGGAGCGCAGCCGGGAGGATCCACCGCCAAGCCACCTGCGGGTGCAGCGGCATCGGCACAGGGCGCGAGCGAGACGAAGGAGAACTTTGACAGCCTCGTCGACATCATGGGCGCCTCTGGCGTCGATCTCAGGGTGAGTCTCGAGCGAGAAACTACTTTCAGCAGGGCCAGGCCGCTGCCGCTCTGCTACGATACTGAGGGCATCGATTTCACTCCGACGTTCGCCGCGCCGCTCCCACGGTACAGGCCGAGGAAGAGGCGATCCAGCAACGAGACCTCCTCGATCACTCGACCACCAATGCCGCAGAGGCCCAGCACGACCAGGACGGCGAGCTGTACCTTCAAGTCTACCCGCTGGCCTTCAAGGTCCACACCATCGGTGGGTGCCGCCGAGCAGCTGCCATCAGCTTCGTTTCCGGCTCCGTGTGCTGACTGACCCTGCCCCGATCCACCATACGCTACCCTCGGCTCATCTACCGCGCCACCTCTTGCGCCACAGCCCAAAAGCATGGTCTCGGCGTCGATGCGGCAGTGCTCAACTACCTGTCCCTGGCGGCGCGGACGCGGTTCCGCAACATGCTCGAGGCGATGATCGCATCGTCGCGGCACCGGTCTTGGTCGTCGCACCAGCACCCTCCGCCGCTGTACGAGGGCGACGAGCGACGACCGATGTACCACGAGGCGATCGTGTCGGACCCGCGCAAGCAGCTGGCGCTGCTGGAAAAGGCGGAGCGCGGCGAAGAAGCGCGGCGGCGCAGGGAGCGGCTGGCGCGAGACGAGGAGGCGGCCGCGCTGGCCTCCGGCGGCAGCGGAGCGGCGGGCGAGGGAGGTGGTGACGGTGAGGGGGTCGAGG
>NW_006920896.1:151306-171352 GCF_000417875.1 Pseudozyma flocculosa PF-1
CTGTTTGCGCTCGAGTACGAGCGCGGTGGCGCCACGGGCTACGGCAGCGGCGAGGCGATCCTCTACCGCGCGCGCGCCAAGGCGTCCAGGGCGGCCTAGCAGGGTAGGCCAGGCCTGGCCAGGTCTGGCAGGCAGACGCGCGAGCTCGCCATCCGCGGGGGCCCATATCACTTAGCTGCCATCCTGACGATGATCGACTCGGCCACCGTCGTCCATGTGGCCCCCGTCTGTGGCCCCGTCTGTGGCCGTGGCCGTGGGCGAAAGGAGAGCCAACAAAGGCAGGTTGAGAAAGCCGGCGGCGGGGGCGGCGAAGTGGGAGCACGAGACGAGTCGGGTCGGAGGGCCAAGTGGGTCGGAAGCAGGGACAATTCGGAGTCGGTGCCGCTGCGCTGCTTGCTGGCCGGCGTCTCTGCACGTCATTGAGATCTGCTGAGGCTAGGGGGACTCTCGGGCCGACTCCGACGACGGACGGCGGCGCGGCGATGGCCATCGATCTGGCAGCCAGAGGGCAGCCGGCCATGCCGTGCCGTGCTGTGCCGTACCGTGCCATGCCATGCCGCGCCCATGCCGCGCTGGCGCTGGCGCTGGCTGTATGTGCCGTGCGCTTTTGTTGCGCCCGCCCTGCTGCTGGCCTGCCGAAACACTGACCACTTGGCCTCCCCACGCGTACGTGCGGCCGTTCGGGCGTGTTCCGAATGGGGGCCTAGCCGGGATGTCGATATGTACGTTGCCTTGCTTTGGCCGGCGTGGCCCCTCTGTCAAGGAAGGCGGTGGCATGCCGTACACTCTGTATGTACAGGGCCAGCAGCCAGGAGTGCGGCAGGGCGACGGCCGTCCGTAAGCCGTTGCCGCCGCCGCTGCCGCTGGCGACCTTCGGTTGGCGCCTCATTGCTCGCCAGCGAGGGCTGCGTTGACCGCTCTGGGGGGGGGGGGGCCTCGTTGCTGGCCCCACGTTGCTGGCCCACGCCCTCTACGCTACCCCACCTCGGCCGCTTCCTCGCTCGCCATCGGTCAGTCTGTATGGCTCTTCACCTTCACCCTCATCGCCGTCTCTTCTCTCCCTCAGGTCCTCGACCACCTCCCCTCTTCTTCTCACCTCTCGCCGGCACACCCCGTCTCGATGCCGCCATGCCGCCCGCCATAGCACACTCGCCGACGTCGTCGAGACCCTCGACCGGCAGCGCCGGCCAAATGACCGCCAGGCGCATCGCCACCGACCTCGTCCGCCTCGTCGACACCGTGCTCCTCAGACAAGCCGGCTATCTCGTCCTCGTGCCCGCCCTCGTCCTCGTCGAGATCGCCCTCTGCGTCGCCACCATCCGCAAGGTCCCCTTCACCGAAATCGACTTCCAGACCTACGTCCAGCAGGCAAACCTCTTCCTCGATGGCCAGACAAACTACGCCTACCTCGACCCTCCCGGCGGCAGCGGGCCCTGCGTCTACCCGGCAGGCCACATCTACCTCTTCTCCGCCTTCTCCTACCTCACCCGCAGCGGCCAGGATCTGCTCCCCGCCCAGGCCGTCTTTGGCGCCTTCATGATCCTCACCTTCTTTGCCATCGCCGCCCTCTACCGCGCCGCCGCCGCGCCCCCGCTCCTTCTCATCCCGCTCGTCCTGACAAAGCGCATCCACTCCGTCTTCCTCCTGCGCATGTTCAACGACCCGCTCGCCCTTTTCCTCGCCTACGCATCCTTTGTCGTCGCACAGCGAAACGCCTGGAGGTCTGCCTCGCTCGTCTTCAGCCTCGCCCTCAGCATAAAGATGAACGTCCTCCTCTTCCTCCCCGCCTTTGCCGCCGCTCTCTTCCTCTTTGCCGGCTTCGTCGGCCTGCTTCAGGGCCTCGCCCTCATCCTCGCCGCCCAGGTCGCCCTCGCTTGGCCCTTTATCGCCCACGACCCCGCCAGCTACCTCGCCTACGCCTTCAACCTCTCGCGCCAGTTCGAGTACCGCTGGACGGTCAACTGGCGATTCGTCGACGAGGACACCTTCCTCTCCCGCCCCTTCTCGCTCGCCCTACTCGGCGTCCACCTGTCGCTGCTCGTCGGCTTTGGCCTCTTTCGCTGGACCGGCCTGGGCCGCAAGCCCTTTTCCTGGCTCAAGAGGCGGTGGAGCAAGACGGCCGACGACGGGCGCATGTCGCAGGATCAAGGTACGTCTCGTCGTCGTCGCGGTGGCAGTGGCGGTGGCAGTGGCAGTGGTTCGAGATGCAGAGTCGATCGGACCGAAGCCCTGCCATCGTGGACGGGTGGCCGCATGAGGCCGCGGTGCGGAGACTTAGATGGCTCAGCTCACATACCGACGCCCCCTCTCATTGTCCCAACCCGCCATTGTCCCCTTTTGTCCCGGCCCGCCCCCTCTGGCCGCGCGCGTCCGCACGCCTCCCTGCGGTCTCCCGTCTCCCGCAGCCCGCGATCTGCTGCTGTTGCTCTTCACCGCAAATCTCGTCGGCATCGTCTGCTCGAGAAGCCTCCACTACCAGTTCTACTCGTGGTACTTTCACCAGATCCCCTTTTTGCTCTGGCAGGCCAACCTCCCGCTGCCCATCAAGTGAGTACCCGCCAGCTGCCTCGCTCTAGCACCAGCACCCGTCGATCATCGCCACTTTGGCCTCGCTGACGCCGCTCGCCCGCCCGCCGCCCGCTCGGCCGCCCTCTGACCGAACCCAGATTCGTGCTTCCAGCAGCCATCGAGTGGTCCTGGAACGTCTTCCCATCCACCAACGCATCCTCTGGCGTCCTCCTCGCATCCCACCTCATCATGCTCGCCGGTCTCTGGACGTCTCGAAGCTACGGGCCGGACACGCAGCTCTCGATCGCCAGCGATGGACACGACGCCGAGACCAAGGTGCGTCCCGCCACCGTTGCGGGCAACCAGGACGTCGAAGATGACCTCGAGGTCGAGCGCCTCGTCACCGGCAAGCCCCGAGCGCCGACCGCAGAGGTCGACCCAGCGACGAAGACGACTGAGCCCGAGGCACCGGCAGAAGATCTGAGCGAGGACGGCGAAGAGGACGACGACGTCGTCGACGAGGAAGACGCCCTGATCAAGACCTTCCGGAAGCGCATCGCCGTGCGCAAAAAGGTCGTCGGAGCCATCGGACGGGCCATGCCGACGATCCGACGCCTGCTGGTGGTGGCGGCGCTGGCGCTGCTCTTCGTCATACCAGACCCGCACTCTCCGCTGTCAAAGGGGGTCTACGTGGATGAGAACGCGCTCCAGCCGGGCCAGGCCCAGGTCTACTGGGACTACTTCGACGTCACCTACGCCGACATGGTGTCGGAAAAGGTGGATCGCATTGGCCGCTTCGGCGACCGCGCCGCCCGCGCCGAGCTCATCCGCTCCGAGCTGGCCTCGTACGGCCTCCAAGCGCATCTGCAGAACTACAGCTATCCCGCCGTCCTTGTCGCGCCCGCAGGCGAGGATCCCGAGGCGCGCACGGGCACCAACGTCTACGCGCGCTCGCCCTCGCCCCGCATCGACGGGAGGGAGGCCATCATCATCTCGGCCAGCTGGCGATCGAGGTGGCGCGGTCAGAACGACCCTTTCTCCGAGCCGGATGCTGCCGCCCAGGCCGTCGACCGGGGCCTTGCGCCGCGCAGGATCAATGTCCGCGGCATTGCCAGCCTGCTCGTGCTGGCGCGCTACCTCTCGACGCAAAACTTCCTAAGCAAGGACCTGATCTTTGTCGTGAGCGACGGCTACCTCGAAGGCATCAACGCCTGGTCCTCGGCCTACTTTGACGGCCGGCCCGGTGGCGCGATGGAGCAGGGCGACAGAGACACCGCCGCCTTTGCGCCGATACACGACGGCGGGTCGCAGGTATGGAACGCCCTGTCGCTCGACTACCCGTCCGACTCGTTTTCCAAGCTGGCACTGCTCTACGAGGGCATCGATGGCCAGCTGCCCAACATGGACAGCCTCAACACGCTGCTCAAGATCGCCGAGAGGGTGGGCGACGGCGTGCCCGTGTCCTTGTACGGAGAGGTCGAAAGCTTCGAGGCGGCGGGCGCGTCCAAGCAGTCGTGGCTGAAGCCGTTGCTCGATCTGATCGGCATGGGCTGGGTCGAGACGAGGATGTACGAGGACGGCCTCCGCGCCGCGCTGCATCAGATGCGGCATGGTGCCACCGGTCAGACGACGGGCGCCCACGGCGTGTTCCAACGGTGAGTAGCAGCGGTGCAGCGGCGGGCATACCAAGCGTTCGTGCCCCTCTCTGACTTTCATCTTGCGCCTGCCTCGCCTCGCCCCGCCCTTTGTAGGCACCACATCGATGCCTTCACCGTGTTTGCCGTGCCGGCGCGCGGGCCGTACGGCTTCTACCACCTCGGACGCATCGTCGAGTCGTACGTGCGCTCGATGTCGAACCTGCTGGAGCGGCTGCACCACTCGCAGTTCCTCTACCTGCTCGTCTCGTCTCGCCGCTTCGTGCCGATCGGCGTGGCCATCCTGGTGCCGCTGCTGCTGTCGATCTCGATGACGCTGTCCGGCCTGGCGGCGTGGTACCGCGAGGAGGAGCGCAGCTTGGAGAGGAAGAGGGCGTGGAGGTCGCGCGTCGGCCTCGATGCGGCCAGCGTCGAGGGCGTCGACGCCGACGCCGACGTCGACATGGAGGAGCCGTCCGAGTGGCAGACGCGCGGGCGGTGCGCCACGCTGTGGATCAAGCACGGCAAGGCGGCGGGCGGACTCGCCGTCAAGGAGATCGAGGCTGAGGTCGAGCGGCTGCAGCAGACGGGGCGACCTTGGAAGGCTGCAGTTGCGCTCCTCGTCGCTGCCATATCGAGCGGCGCGCTGGTGCTGGCGCAGCTGCGCCGGTCCGACATCGAGCTCGGTGGTCTGGTGAGTGTACGCTGGGCATCGTCTCCGTCGAAAAACCCTGTTGCTCTCACGGCGGTCCTCTGACGGCCGCTATACCGCCTTCCCTCTCACCGTCTCCCTCTGCGCGGTTCATCCAGTCCGGCAACACCCGCATCGCCGTCCTGGCTGCGACTCTCTTCATGCCCGCGCCGCTGGCCGCGCTGGTCAAGTACCGGTCACACTGCGCCGCCGACCAGCTGCGGCCGCTGCTCCGCACCGTCACGCTGCTCTACAGCGGCATGACGATTGCGGTGCTGGCGACGGTTAACGTGTCGCTCGCCACGTTTCTTGCCCTCGTCCTGGTGGTGCTCCACGCCCCGCTGCCCTCTGCGCTCATGGCGTGGGCGCTGTCGTGGGCGCTCAACCCGCTCGTGATCCCGCTGCTGGTCGGCGCCGTCGACGCAGCGGGCCAGGTGACGGCGCCCCTCGAGACGGCCCTCTACGACTGGAGGGTCACGCGCAGCCGGACGGTGGATACGTGGGCCCTCATCTGGTGGCCCGTCGCCGTCATCCGGGCCATCGAGGCCGCGCTGGCGCTCGCCTCGTCGTCGTCGGCGGCGGCGGCGTCGTTGTGAGCCTTGATGCGCTCACCCGGCGCATACCCCCTCTCCCTTCCCTCGTTTGCCCATCGTTCCTCGTCATCATCAACGCATCGCACCTTGTACTTTTACGCTACGACGTGGTGCCGTTGTTTTCCACATCACACACTCTTTCGCTTATTCCCCCTCGGCGCTGCTCGCTGACGCCGTGCAGCGGGGCGCGAGGCGGTGTCGAGGCCGTTGGGCATCGTTGCGGGCTCGTCCCGCGCCCTTGGAGGTCGCATGACGACCAACGACGTTTGGAAGAGACGCCGCCTGCCGATCGTTTCAGGCTCTGATCCAGAGCCGAGGCCTCGACAGGGAGAGGCCGAGACGGCGTCGCGGGACACGATCGATCAGGCCCACTGGGCTGGCTGAGCGGCTGGCTGTGGTCGGGCGGCATCGATGGCAAGGCAAGAAGCACGACTCCCTACATCGTCGATGCGAAGACGGCCGCACCGCACCGCGGCTGGACCCTACACGTCGGCATCGGGGTCGGGGGCCATGCTGAGCTCCATGGCGAGCCGCATCTGCTCCTCCTCTGTCAGGTCCTCGAATTCGTCCTCGATGACGTCGATGGCGCGCACCGGCGGCGCCACTGCGGTCCCACTGCCCGCTCCCGACACCGAGGAGGGCGCGGGTGGTGTTGGAGCGGCGGGTGCGCTCTCTTCGCTCGGTAAGAGGACGTCCGAGGTCGCCACCTCGACGGGACGGAGCGGCGCGTCCGTCTCGCCGTCTCCTCCACCCCCCGTCGTCGTCCCGGCCGCACCGCCATCACCACCGCCACCGGCGGCGGCGGTCCGTCTGCGTTCGACGCGCGACCTCGTCTCGCCGACGCGAAACGGCTGGTGAAACACGTCGCGGAGGCGTTTGGCCTTGAGCTCGCCAAAGCCGGGGCACATGGCGAGTTCCTCGACGGTGGCCGTCGAGATGCGGCGGAGCGATCCAAACGTCGACACGAGAGTGACGACGTCGGTCTTGTTGACGCCGCGCACGCTGGTGAGCACGCTGGCGATCTGGCTCATGTAGTCGTCGTTGACGCGCTCCTTGATCACGTCCGGCGGCTTGTGCTCAAACGACTTGTACGTCTCAATGTAGCGTCCCGCCTCCTCGGCCGACCAGGCCACCATCATCGTGAGGCTGTTGATGAGCGCCACCTTGGTCAGCTCGCGGATCGCCGTCTGGTGGTCGTTGACGTCGCACATGACGAGCAGCACGCGCAGCGTGTACATCTGCTGCAGCTTCTGGATGCGCGTGTGGATGTACTCGGGGTGCAGCCGGTGGTAGCGCAGGCTGAGAAACAGGACGCAGCTCGCCACGCCCACCTGGTAGTCGGGCACAATGTCGCCGTACTCCCATCCAACGTTGCGGATGTGCTGCAGCACCGGGTTGCCCCGCTGGCAGCTGTTGACCAGCACCGTGCTGCCGGCGCCCACGGCCCCGCGGATCAGCGGACGCGGCTTCGGCTGCGTCACGCCGCGGTCCTGGCCGGAACCTGAGCCGGATGGGGCGCTGGTCGTGGCGGCCGATGAAGTGCCCGAGCCGCTCGGAGCGTTGAGGTTGCGAGGCAGGCTCGATGCGGGTTGGAATGACGAGACGGGCCGCAGGGGCGACCCGCCATCGCGGCGGGTCGGGCTAGGACCGCCAGAGGCCATGCTGACGAGGTGAGTGCAGGGTTCGATGAACAAGTGGTGCTGGGTGCGGATGGATGCGTGCGGTCGATGTGCTGGCGTTTGCGACGCTGATGCAGGCGGTGATGAGGGCAGTCGTCGATGCTGGTACAGATGCGGATGTGCTGGATCCCAAGGGGTTGGGATGCGGTATGATACAGTTGGTCGGTCGATCGGTCGGCGACGGCGGTCAGAAGGCGAGGCGGAACGGGGTATACGTCGATGGGAAGCGGGTGCTGGTGGCGACAGAGCGGAGGCTAGCGCAGCATGGTGGACTGTTCGGACAAGGGACGGGTGGGACGCGATCGTCAGCTACCGCACAGATCCACCACGTGGAGGACGAAGCGAGGAACGGGCCATCTGGCCTGGCCGAGCGAGCGAGCCTCTGCCCCTCAGCATTGCAAGAAGTCTTTTGCTGGTCGGCAGCGGCCACGAGGGCCCTACGACAAGGTTGTGAATTGTGATGTGGTTGTTCATCTCGGGGAGGTGGAAAGGAGACGCCGGGCCGCGGGGGTTTGCGGCCCGGGTGCCCGCATCGGCGGCGATCCAGGATCCAGAAGGCGTTCCACGTCCGTGCTCAAGACCACCACGTCTGCTCACCTTGACAAGCGCGGGCCGAGCTCAGCGATGTGGTGGAAGAGCTGTGCAAGCCGGGCGAACGGCCGGAAGTGACTGGGAGGGAGTGGTCGGCTGAGCAAAGCGGTCAAGGTGCGCGCAGGGTTGGTGGGGGTGGCGCTGGTGTCCAGCGTCGCAGAGGTCAAGTAACGAAGGCAGTCACGGTCGGTCGAGGCACCCAGCCTGGCCTCGATGGCTGGCGGCAGTAACTGGGTCGATGGCCGAGCCGGTGATGGATAGCGGTCGGGCTGCAGCGACGAGCAGGAAACAGAGAACAAGGACCGAGTCCTGGAGCAGATGAAGATGTGGTTCGTGATGGCGAATGGCCGTGGTGCCGTCTCCACCCCGAAGAATACCGAGTCGCAGGCGGGAACGTCGGGGCGGGAAGGTGGAGATGGACGATGTTCGGCGAGACCGCGCGGACCTCTGCCAAGTGGAGGATGTGGTGGCAGCAGACGTCATGGCCGGCTACGAGCTGATTGATGCCGGAGCCGAGTCTTGGGGAACTGTATTTCGAGGCTGGCAGCGTCGGCCGAGGCGTGCCACCACGGCGCCTTCGCAGAGGCCGGCGCCACCAGGAAAATTCAGAAGCTCGGCACCGAATCGGCGCCTGACCCGCTTTGAGCGCGCCGCCCGTCAATCCGGAGCCCAGCCTTCGAATTTCGAGGACAGGCAGAGGCCGGGGGCGGGACGACGAGACGGCCAGAAGGGCGAGTGAGTGGGCCGCCAGTCGGGCCAGCCAGGCCAGGCCAGGCCAGGCAGGGCGAGGCCAACCTGCCGCTGGAGTGGGCGGGCGAGCCGTGGCGGGAGGCCGGCCGGCCGGTCAGCGAGCCAGGAGGCACCACCCATCCCCGTCATCGCTCTGCACCACCATCCCCCACACCCAACCCCCTCAACCCCCCCTCAAGGTCACCAACAAGTCAAGATGGGACGAGTTCTGCGAGCTCAGCGTAAGGGTGCCGGCTCGATCTTCGTGTCGCACACCAAGCACAACAAGGCCCCGGCCAAGCTCAGGACCTACGACTACGCCGAGAGGAACGGCTACATCCGCGGCCTTGTTAAGGAGATCATCCACGATGCCGGCCGGTGAGTGTCTCCTTATCCAGTGCGGATTGAGTTGGCGATGCAGGAGGCGGTCGCACAGCTGTCGGCAGCGACGGTGCGGAAGGAAGGCAGGGGATCAACGATCGATCCGGTGAGGCCAAGATACGGACGGCGACGGCCAGGGCCGCGACTGTGCCAGCTGGAAATCCTGTGCTCCGCCTCTTGCTGCTTCGTCGACGGCGGCTACGGAAGCTCGGATCTCAAGCGGCAGAGGCGGAATAGGCCGTGCGAATGCCTCTGGCTAGGCCGGGCATGCCTCCTTCAGATCCGGCATGGCACCCCTTTGGTGCCTTCGGTGGCAGACGACGCTCGGCGCGGTGCCCCGCTGTATTCCTTGACCGCACAGCGTCGCTCGATGCACCAGGTCGTCAAGCTGGGAGGCATGCCATAGGTCCAGCCGGATTGCCAGCCACCTCGTGCCCCATGGCCTCTCGGAGTCGCCAGCTGCCGCGCCTGCCTCGACGGCGCACGAGACGAGACGAGACGAGCGCATCGTCACGACGAATCGGCGCTGACGGTATCCTTCGTCTGCTTTCCCATTTTGCTCGGACATACACAGTGGCGCTCCCCTCGCCCGCGTCGTCTTCCGCGACCCCTACAACTACAAGCTGAAGACTGAGACCTTCGTCGCCACCGAGGGCATGTCGACCGGCCAGTTCATCTACTGCGGCAAGAAGGCCGGCCTCCAGGTCGGCAACGTGCTCCCCATCAGCTCGCTGCCCGAGGGTACCATTGTCTGCAGCGTCGAGGAGAAGTCGGGCGACCGCGGTGTCCTCGCCAAGACCTCGGGCAACTACGCCACCATCATCGGCCACGACCCCGATGGTCTTACCTCGCGCATCCGCCTGCCCTCGGGTGCCAAGAAGACGGTCCCCTCGTCGGTCCGCGCCACCATTGGCATCGTCGCCGGCGGTGGACGTATCGACAAGCCCCTGCTCAAGGCTGGCCGTGCGTTCCACAAGTTCAAGGTCAAGAGGAACTCGTGGCCCCGTACTCGTGGTGTTGCCATGAACCCCGTTGACCACTGCCACGGTGGTGGTAACCACCAGCACATCGGCAAGGCCTCGACCATCTCGCGACAGGCTGTCCCCGGTCAGAAGGTCGGTCTCATTGCCGCCAGGAGGACGGGTCTCATCCGTGGTACCATCAAGGTCAAGGACGCATAAACAGCTTAGGCCGCAGCGGTCTCCGGGTCGTCGTCGTCGGATTGCTGCACACCACGACGAGACGATCCAGCCGAGCTCGCACCGTCCCGCCGGCTCGCGGTGGGCCGGCAGACGTTGTTGTTTGCTGGGCTCACATGCCGGTCCAGCGTTTTCGAGGGGATCGGCGGCGGCCCTGCGGCTGCCGTTGGTCCCCTCTTCTGTATGCATTACTGTCCCTTTTCCTCTTCTCTGGCCTCCCACACAGCAACACACGAAAAGAGGCTCCGGCCTCAGCATGATATGCGACGAAACGCTCGGCCCAGCTAGGGCTGCTGGTCTTCGAGCGTCTGGAGAGAGGGGGCATGTTGGGTGCGGCAGCGGTGGCAGTAAATAGAGTGGTGGCCTTGCTCGAGGATCCCGAGCGTATGTGGCTCGTCACTCGGCGTCCGCATCGATTTTGAGCGCCTCGGGTTTGGGGTCGGTGGAGCGCTCGGCACCATGATCCATTGCTGCTCTAACCACGGCTTTCCAGCCCGGATCATGTTGGCAAAGCCAGGCTGACGCACATGACTCTTGCGGCAGTGTACTGGGACGACAGCGGCGGGAAGCGCCTTGTCGTGGAGAGAAGGCAAAGGCGGCCGGGATGGGGCTTCGTCCGCCCGTCGAAGAGAGGGCCGGCTGCCTGCCAGACAGATGGAAGCCGGCGAGTGCGTTCGGCTCCGAGAATTTGGTATGGTCTGCCTCTGGCTGCCTGCCTGCCCGGGCGCAGCGGGCGAGTGGAGTTGGCGGCTCGCGTCGCATCGGCCAACTCTTCTGGATCTCGGCCGCCGCTTTCCCTCCCTCTCACTTCCTCGTTCTTCGTTGCCTCTCCTACCACGACGGCTTCCATCGGTATCGTACGTGCGCCAGTGTCGCATCCCGCTCGACCTTGCCCTCGCCTGGTCACACACACACGACTCACTCGACCCGCCCGTCGGCCACCGCGTCGCCGGCAGCTGGCCCACGATGCCGTACAAGAGGTCGCTCGACCTCCCCGTCGCGGTCAACGAGTCCATCACCGTCGAGCTCGACCCGCTCCCGCCGCCCGAAGACCTCCAGGTCTTCATCGAGGCCCTGATCGACGAGCGGCCCCCCTCGCGCTACTGGACCCGCCTCGCATCCCAGTGCTGGATCGAGCACCGTCAGCAAGAGGCCGAGCTCATCTGCCAGAAGGGAACCCAGGTCCTCTCCCGCTCCAAGCCCACAGAGGCCATTCCCCTCTACTCGCTCCTCGCCGCCTTTGGCTTCGATCGTGCAAAGGGCGCGCCCAAGCAGATCCTTCAGGACGCCCAGTACCAGAACCTCTCGGCGCAGCAGCCCAAGGACACGTACTACCGCGATGTCATTGCCAGCCTCAACCAGTCGCAGCCCATCGAGCCCTCGCACCATCTCAACCAGCTCACACGCGCCATCCACCAGACCAATACCGGCGACAATGACGGCGCCCTTCGCATCTACGACACCATCCTGCTCAAGCAGCCCCGCCACGCCATCGCCCTCCTCGGCAAGGCCTGCATCCTGCTCCGAAAGCGGCAGTACGCCCCCGCCCTCCGCCTTTACCAGCAGGTCCTCGAGATCAGCCTCATCATCCAGCGCAAGGCCGACAGCGATCCCGAGGAGCAGCAGGGCTGGAAGGGACCCGACGCCCGCGTCGGCATCGGTCTCTGCCTCTGGGGCCTCGGCCACCACGATCCCGCCCGCAAGGCGTGGAAGCGTGCCACGGCCGTCAACCCGAACAACTCGGCCGCCCACCTGCTCCTCGCCCTGTCGTCGATCAACGTCTCGAAGCAGACCTCGGCCCTGATGCCCGGAACCTTCGGCACGGAAATCGAGCGCAGCGAGCACGAGGCCCGTGAGATGGCCTACACCGAGGGCATGGCCTCGCTGCAGCAGTCCTGGAAGCTCGAGAAGCGCAACGCCATGGCAGCCGTGGCCATGTGCGAGTTCTTCATCAACAAGGCGAGCGAGGCGGCCAAGCAGCCGGGTGCGGAAGCCCAGGCGACCGTGGCCAGCAGCTACGCCTCGGCGCTCAAGCTTGGCGAACACGCCATCCAGTACGCCGACTCGCGCGCCGCCGTGGTCCAGGCGTGGCTCTGCTACGCTCGCGCCTCGCACCTCGCCTCGCAGCTGCCCGCCAACAGCACCAACCCGGAGCTAAAGTTGCAGGCGCAGCGCTACTACACCCGGGCCATCGAGGACCTGTCGCGCCAGTCGGGCGGCGGTGCCGGCTCGCAGCAGCTGCCTCCAAGCCTGACGCTTGCTGTCCTCGGCCTGGCTCAGTGCCAGCTGGCCAACCGCGACTTTTTGGCGGCCACCAACACCCTCGACAGCCTCACCAGCCGGCCGGCGTCGTCGGTCGCCGCCTCGCAGATCCTCGAGCTGTCGCTCCTCGCCGCCAGCCTGCGAGCCCATTCGCACCCGGGTGCATCGCCCTCCGAGAGACTCGCCGACGCCGAGCGCGCCAGGGTCATGCTCGACCGCGTGCTTCGCATCATCGAGGCTGCTCAGCACGAGCTGTCGGGCGGCGTCTCTGTCCACGAGTCCGAAGAAATGCCCGAGTCCGGTGCCAACGGTTCCGCCGAGGTCAGCGGGCCGCTCGCCAAGGCGCTCACCGTGCTGCGTGCCGAGGAGCTCAGCAAGTCTGCCCTCGAGGCGATCGCGGCGCTCGGAGACGACCCGCTGACCCACGTCGAGTTTGCCAACCTGCTGCAGACCGAGGACCTGATCCGGGCCACCGCCTCTTACAGCGACGCGCTTCGCCTCGCGAACAAGGCCGGCGACGACGTGTCGTCCGCGCCGCTCAAGGCGAGCCTGCAGACCAACCTAGGGGCCATTCTGTCGCTGCGGGCTTTCGAGGTGCCCGAGAGCGATGTGCATCGGCAGGACGAGCGCACTTGGCTGCTCAGCCGGGGCATCTCTCGCCTCGAGTCGGCCATCGCGGGAGCGTCGACCGCTGCCGTCGATGCGAGCCAGCCCGAGACGCAGCGCGTGCTCGAGGCGGTCAAGGTCGTGTCGAGCTTCAACCTCGGACGCGCCAACGAGGTGTCCGGTGGCCTGGACCAGGCCAAGCAGGCCTACGAGGCGGTGCTGCGCGCCCACCCGGAGTTTGTCGACGCCAAGGTGCGGCTGGCACTGCTGGCTGTCGGCACCGCGCCCGCCCCCGGTCCCGAGGCCGCCGCCAAGATCCGCCAGCAGCGCGACACCGCCAACTCGCTCCTCAAGGAGGCACTGGCATCCGACCCGGGGAACCTCGATACGCGAGCCACGTACGTCTGCTTCCTTGCCGGCGAGCTGCCTGGCAACCCGACGCCCGCCTGGGCCGCCATCAAGGACTTCACGGCGCAGCTGTTTGCCGGACCCGATGCAGGCAAGTCGGTGTTTGGCAGCGCCGCCGCCGCCAAGGCCGCTGCCGACGAGGGTCGTCGGGATCCGCACACGCTCGCCAGCCTCGGCTGGGCGTACTACCAGCTGGCGATCCACGCCCAGCCAGGCCCGGACGTCAAGGCGGAGCGCGCCAAGGGCATGATGCGAGCGGCCGACCTGATGGACAAGGCGCTGGCCGCCGATCCGCGCTGCGCCTTTGCCGCCCAGTGCATGGCCATCCTCCTCGCCGAGGACGCGTTTGGCGAGATCAGCCGAGGCAACACGAGCCACCCGGCGCTGGGCGGCAATGCGACGCCCGACGAGCGCCGCAAGAAGAACGCCGACGAGTCCATCGCCATCCTCTCGAAGCTGCGCGAGGTGCGCGAAGAGGGCAGCGTCCACATCTGCATGGGCCACGCGCTCATGATCAAGGACGAGTTTGAGCGGGCGCTCAAGGCCTACGAGCTGGCGTCGCGCCGGTACTACCAGGGCGCCAACGCCACCGTGCTGCAGTACATGGCGCGCGCCGAGTACGCGCTCGGCATGCAGGCCAAGTCCTACACCAACCTCAAGAACGCCTTCCAGCACCTCGAGAAGGCCAAGGCTATCGTGGCGGCGGAGCGAGGCCGCCAGCACCCCGAATGGATGCAGATGGCCTACAATCAGGCGGTCATGGCGCACAAGAGCCTCCAGCTGCTGTTTGACCTGCCGCGCGAGAAGAAGACGTCGACCGAGATTCGCGAAGCCATCGACGCCGTCGAGACGGTGCAGCGCCTGCTCGTCTCGCCCGCCGGTGCGGCCACCGCCGGCGCCGATGGAGACGCGGCTGCCGCTGCCACGGCCGCTGGGGGCGGCGAGCTGTTCCAGGCCGCGCAGAAGGGCCACCTCTCGTACATCTCTGCCGAGATTGTTGAGCAGCGCGGAAAGTACGGTGAGGGATCGCTGCTGCGCCAAGGCCCCGGCGCGCTGTCCGAGCAGGAGGCGTTTGAGGAAGAGCGAAGGAAGGCCAAGGAGGCCGTGATCCAGGCGCGACGCGAAAAGGAACTGATCCTGGAGCAGGAGCGCATCCGGAGGGAGGAGCAGCTGCGGCAGGAGGCCGAGACGATGGCTGAGAAGCGTCGGCTGGCGCGCGAAGAGGCGCGCAAGATTGAGTACACGCGCGAGCCGACGCCGGAGAAGGAGCCCCGCCGCAAGAGGGCGCCGGCCAACGGCGAGGGCGACGAGGACGAGGAGGGAGGTGGTGGACGGGGCAAGCGCCGGCGCGGCCGGGGAGCCGGGGGCAAGAAGAAGAAGAGCAAGGGTCGCAAGGCGGCCGCCTCGGACGACGACGACGACGACGACAGCAGCAGCGCCGACGACGACGAGGCCCTGTTTGGCGGCGGCGGCGGATCGAGCGACGAATCGAGCGACGCCCAGGAGTCGGAGGATGGCGATGCCGAGATCATTCGCAACGGACTGGCGGCCGGTGTCGGCGAGGGCGACGACGAGGGCGCTGCGACCAGGAGGCGGGGCGGGGAGGGCAAGGGACGACGCAAGAAGGAGGAGCGCAAGAGGAAGCGGGACGGCAAGAAGAGGCGCAAAGACGTCGACGACGATGACGACGCCGACGGGGGCGGCAAGAAGATCAAGAGGCGCAAGAAGCTCGTCAAGCGCGTCCGCGAAGACTCGGACGGCGACGAGGAGCAGGGCGGCCGGGCCGCCGCCGACGACGACGACGACGAGGATGAGGGGGTAGCGGCCGCCAGCAGCGGCCGTCGGAAGTCGGGCGGCGGTGGCAGGGCCAAGAAGTCGAGGGTCGAGAACGACATGATTGACTCGGACGAGGAGATGATGATGCTCGGTGGCATGCCGGGCGACGACGACGAGGGCGGTGCCGGAGAGGCAGGCGAGGCTCAGCAGGGCCAGCAGGACGAGGAGGACGCGGAGGGCGGCGCGGCGGAGGACAAGGGCGGCGACGGACCCAACGACGACGACGAATGAAGGCTGGTGCGCCGCCAGCATCGCTGGCTCTGGTCAACCATGTCCAATGCACCCTACGAAGCGACGTCGTGGCCCGTCTCCGTCGATGGCGCACGGCCACCTCGCGCCCTTGTAGAATGCAACGTTGCTTTGATCCGCTATCTACCGCCTCGTACCCAACCTGTGTCAATCCCAGACCCGCCTCTACCACCTGTTCGGTTGCATGTCACCATCGACTGGGCAAGGGATTGAGTGGGTTGATTGGTAAGCGGTTCGACATTGGGGCGGCCGTTTGACGGGTCGAGCAGGCAACGAGGCTCGTGGGATCCTTGATTTCCTCTGGTTTTTCGACGGCCGTTTGCCTGCTGGCCTTGGCCATTCCGGCTTTCGGCGTTTGGCCGAAAGAAAACTCTCTGGGCTGGGCTGGCTGGTGACTTCTTCTTGAGTCACGCACCTCTCCGGCTCAGCCCAACCCGACCGCGACCGAGCTGTGGGGGGCGGCAAAGCACAGAGGCCCAGGCGCCCCCCCCCCCAACAGGCTGGCTGCCCGACTATCTAGGCAATAGCCTGGCCTGCCATCCCCATCACCGCCTGTGGCAACCGGCTACCTACCACCCTGCCTCCTTCCCGTCGTCGACCATCGCCACCTTCACTGCCACCTCCTGCGTCCATCTACCTGCTACTCCGCCCTCCGCCCGCCGCTTGCCATGTCCATCTCCTACGGCAACGGCACCTCCGCCGACAACGGCAGCGCCGCCGCCGCGCCGTTGCCATCACGACCCCGCGATGCGCCCCTTACCGTCGGCGTCCTGGCGCTCCAGGGCGCCTTCCGCGAGCACGCCAACCACATCAACCGCCTCAACAGCCAGGCTAGCACCAGCACCTCGCGTACCGTCCGCTCCACGCTGGTCCGCACGCCCGAGCAGCTGGCCGACTGCGACGCCCTCATCATCCCCGGCGGCGAGTCGACGGCTATCTCGCTCGCCGCAGAAAGGTCCAACCTGCTCGAGCCGCTGCGAAAGTGGGTCCGCGACGACCGCCCCGTCTGGGGCACCTGTGCCGGCATGATCATGCTCGCCCGTGAGGCCAGCGGCGGCAAAAAGGGCGGACAGCAGCTCCTCGGCGGCGTCGACGTCCGCGTCGGCAGGAACGGCTTCGGCTCCCAGGTCGACTCGTTCGAGACGCCGCTCAGCATCGCCGGCATGGGCGACGAACCCTTCAACGGTGTCTTTATCCGCGCACCCGTCGTCGACGCCCTTCTGCTGCCTTCGGACCTGGAAAAGGTGGGCGTCGACGAGGCGACGCTCGTCAAGCGCGTCGACCTCGACCAGCTGCCCGAGGGCGTGCCGGCGCCCATCACCAATGCCCAGGCTGTGCCCCTGACGCCCAACCAGGAGGCTCCCGATGGCATCGCGGAACCGCCGCTGCCCAAGCCGGTGGCCGGTCAGCCGCTGGATCGCCAGGCGCTGCGCATCGTCGTCGCACCCCCGCTCTACGACGAGCGGGATCCCGCAGCGGCGGCGAGGATCCGGCCGCCGATCGAGATCCTGGCGACGCTGCCGCAGCCCGTGACGAAGCCGAGCAGTCCTGCCAACCGGCCGGTGTCGGCGTCGGTGAGCGCCAAGGACGCGCGGCTAGACGTGCCCGGGCGGCCGGAGCACGACAGCCAGATTGTGGCGCTCAAGCAGGGCAACATCCTCATGACGAGCTTCCACCCGGAGCTGACGCCCGACTCGCGGCTGCACGAGTTCTTTGTGTCCAAGATTGTCCTGGGCGCCCTCGGCGAAGGCGCAAAGTAGTGCGGAGGAGGAGGAGGTGGTGGTGATGGACGAGGACGAGGAGAGGAGGAGAGCGGACGGGGTGTCTGGTCATGGCGATGGGATCCTCGCGACGCCTCTCTGTTGGCTGAGCCTAGCCTCGGAGGGCACGGATGGTCCGCATGTTGGCGAGCAGCACACCCTGCACGCATCACGCTCCTAGACGCTGCAACATAGACCTGGGCTCCCATTTGGCATCCGCGGACGGCTTGGGCCTGCCTTGCCCTTGGTCCTGGCCGCCGCCTCGCCGCCAGCCCGCCCCGCGCTCACATCGCTGGGAGCACCGTCGACGGTATCGACCGTCTTGTGGATGCGCAGTCGTCGTCGTTGCCGCCTCGCAAGGGAACGAAGGGGGGCCAGGAGGAGCGACCAAGATGAGCCGAGGCAGGTTTCCGGCGAAAGGGCCGGCATGAGAGCGTGGGTCCCGGGGTCCAGCCCAGCAGCTCACTACTACTACCTCTGGCTGAGTGGCGGGCGCACGTGAGACGAGGGGTGGATTTTTTCTGCCCGCCCGACCGCCGTTTGCTGGAAAGCCAAATTTTGGGAGCGGCCCACCGGACCCAACCTCCACGCCAGAGAGAGAGGCTGCTGCTGCGAACCCTTTGCGGGCTGGCCGGGACTGGCTACGCTCTGCCTCATCACCACACCAAACCTTGGACCTGCGCTCCGCTCTCCCCTCCTTCCTCTGCTCTCGTCGCTTCCTCTCGCACTCGCACTCGCACGCGCACTCGCTCACGCTCACGCTCGCCCATGATCGACATCGCCGCCACCGCACCGCCACCTTGATCCTATCCCTCCATCGTTGACTCGCCACCACGCGAGCAACCATCTCGAATCCTCCGACCGACCGACCGACAAGCTCACACCCCATCTCCCCGTCGCGCGCCGCACTGCAGTCCAAGTCAGGCCAGGCCAATCCACCGCCGCCGCCACTGTCCTTCCCTTTGCAACTCGCGCACACCATGTCCGGCGAAGCGTCCACATCACGCATCTCGGACCCGTTCCAGCCACAGACAGCAGCGACGACGACGGCGCGCGCACACGACTACAACCAGGCCCCGCGCACCGCACAGCACCCGCATCAGCACCCACACCAGCACCAGCACCAGCATCAGCACCAGCATCAGCAGGCTAGAGCAGGCAGCAGCGGCGGCGGTGGCGGTGGCGGTGGCGGTCCCACGTCCTCGGTCTCTTCGCCCGCAGGCTCGCTGCTACGCCACGTGGACGCCACCAGCAACGCGGCCACCACGCCCAACTCGACAACCACAACCCCCGCACCCGGCACCGGCGGCGGGGGTGGCGGCGGTGAAGGCGGGAGCAGCAGCACGACGACGACGACGACCTCATCCCCGCACCTCGCGCACATCAACCCGCTCACCCACCCGCTCTACACGACCCTCTTCCCGCCCGCCGACCTGCCCATCGCCAACATCTCGCGCATCATGAAGCGCAGCCTGCCCGACAACGCCAAGATCGCAAAGGACGCAAAGGAGTGCGTCCAGGACTGCGTCTCGGAGCTCATCAGCTTCGTCACCAGCGAGGCCAGCGACAAGTGCGCCGCCGAAAAGAGAAAGACGATCAACGGCGACGATATCCTCTACGCCATGCGCGTACTCGGCTTTGACAACTACGAAGAGGTGCTCAAGGTCCACCTCAGCCGGTACAGGATGGTGAGTGGGCAGCGATCCACCCTGCGTGCCGCGGCGATCCTGCATAGCACGGCACGGCACGGCAAGGCATGGCATTGCAGTGGACCGCTTCGTTGGTGACAGGTCCACCTCAGTCGACTCTGTCCGGTCGGTCGGAAGCATGTAGCAGTTTTTCCCCCTCCTGACCGCCGTCTTGTTTCCCACCTCGTCATCTGCGCTCCACCGAATGCAGGCCCAGGAGACGAACCCACGAGCGCGCAAACGAGCGCACAAGGCTTCGTCAAACGCCCCCGGCGCACCGGGCGGCACCAGCGCCGACGCCGAGGCCGAGGCCGACAACGAGGAACCAGAGGACCACGACGGTGCCGCCGCAGCCCCGGCCGGCGCGACATCGAACCTACCCTCGCAGCAGTACGATGCACAGTACAACGACCACCACCACCACCACCAACACCAACAACACCAACATCGTCACCACCACCACCAGGCTGCACGGTCAGGAGCGGGCGTGGAATCATTACCTCGTTGATGCCTGGCCCCCTCCTCTTCCGGGGGCTCGTTCGGGCGCGCCGGGCTCCCTTCTACCTCACGACGCCGCCAACGTCGTCAAAACGCGCCGATGCCGCCCGCCCCGCCCGGCACCAAGACAACACCTACACTACGTACTGCCGCCTGCTGCGGCTGTTGTACCACCAGACCCAGACCCACCCTCTCGGCGCTCGCTCGCCCTCGAGCCAACCGGCCGCTGCGCCGCTCGAGTGGCGCCGTCGAGGCTCTGTAAGCCTCACCTGTACTTGTACCGCCCTGCCCATCCCCGTGCTCATCCAAACGCCAGCGACAGCGACAGCGCCAGCACCACCTCGAGGTGGCCCGACCGACCTCCCGACCTCCCGACCGACCTTTGAAGGCAAATGGAGGCTAGAGGACAGGATCCAACCTCGTCCTCTGCATGGAGCCGGGTTGCTGAGCCCGGCGCCTTTGCTGCTGCCCCTGCCCCTGCCCCTGCCCCTGCTGCTGCTGCTGCTGCTGCTGTAGCGGCAGCTCGGGATCGAGCGTGGGCAGACAGGGCACGCCGACGACGTAGCCCTGGAGCGCCGACACGAAGCGCGCGGCGTACTCGGCGGGCGGGAGGATGGTGACGTTGCCCTTGGCCTCGAGGCCGGACTTGAGCGCCTTTTTCGACGAGCTCTCGAGCTGCTTGGCCAGCGTAAACGCGCCCAGGAAGTCGACGATGCGGCATCGGAACACGGGCC